>NW_025334033.1:5589985-5639985 GCF_019186645.2 Phyllostomus hastatus | reverse complement strand
AAAATCATGGCAGACTTACTGTTCCGGTTCTGCTTCTCACTTTCCTCTTAAAACAGAAAGGCCAAGCAAGGTCAGGGTAGTTAAGTAGCACTGGAAAATAACCTCTATGGTAATAAGCGATAGAACATGGCTCCATGCACTTGACGCGAGCAATAAGCAATAAAAATAGAGCTGTTAAGGTCCGTCAGTAATTTTAGAACAAATAAGCAAAAAGGAAGTTTAGGAGACAATTAAGTGAATTAAAGATTGTTTTATCTTAGCAGCCAGTGTTAGAAATAATCTTAATGGGCTTTTCCCATGTATTTACAGTAAGGAGTATGCATAAAAGTGATCATACACCAAATCAAAATGTGATTTCAAGAAAAGAGCAGAATTTATGGAACTAAGTCATTTTTTTCATACAGGTAGCTCTCAGAAGTCCATAAACAATCAATCTTCTAATTAAGACTAAAAAAAAAAAGATATCTAGATCTGCAGTGTGTGCATTTAACTGCTAGAGCTAATCACATGTGTTGGGACTTGCTTCTTATGCTGGCTAGTTCGTGGAAGATCAAATTAGCTGTAAAACAATCAAAGTGTGTACATTAGGAGAAAAGAAAAGCAGAGAAATGAATATGCATCTTCAGTCTGAATAACCTCTTCACAATGGAGAAGTGAACCTGGTATAATTTGGTTGAAGCTTGATTAAAGCTTGAAGGGTGATATAGCATGGTAGGCAAGCACTTAGTCTCTTGAACCAGATCCTGTGGTATTAAAATCCTGGTTCCACCATTTGTCAAATGTTTCACCTTTAGCAAATCAATAACCCCTTTAAGCCTTAGTTTTCTCATCTGTAAAATAGGGACAGTAGTCACATGTATCTCATATATCTGTAAGAC
Organism: Phyllostomus hastatus; assembly: GCF_019186645.2. Classification (NCBI taxonomy): domain Eukaryota; kingdom Metazoa; phylum Chordata; class Mammalia; order Chiroptera; family Phyllostomidae; genus Phyllostomus; species Phyllostomus hastatus. The sequence goes on along the minus strand of NW_025334033.1, from coordinate 5,639,107 downwards.
TGCAAGAAATGCTGCATGCTACGTGTTCAGCATAGTGCTGGCATATGCAATAGATGCTATCATTGTGAAAATAGTTACCAATAAATAATTGATTGTAAAAATGGGAGAAATAAGATGATTTCATACAATGATATCAATTAAGAAGTCATTAAGTAGCTTAAAAACTAGAAAGGAGATTTCTTCCAGGGGCAACTAGACATATTCAAAATTTTATAGACAACTTACTGAGCATAGTTTCTGTATTAAACAAAGATAGACTTTTGTAGTTTCTCTGATGATCTTTTTCTTTTGTAGTTCTGTGATGCCAGGATGGTAAGACTAGGGTTTCTAATATCTCTGAAGGATAGATGCTTTGAAGGAAAGTTTTAGGTGTAAATGCTCTGGTGTTTTCCTCAGGAGGCATGCTTACAAACATTCACTGACAAAAGATTTTTTTAAAATTTTTAATGAGGAAGTTCTTTGAATACTTTGTTGGGATGCATTTATACATCTTAAACAATAATCATCATTAAAATATGGCAAAGTTTTAACTTTAACAATTGGAATACCTTAAACTAAAAGTACTTTGAGGTTATATTTATATTTAGTTTCTAGATCCTATTATACAAGCTCCTTGAGGGTAGAGTTTGTGTTTGTTTTATCATTGAATTTTTTACAATACCTGGTATGGTGCTTTACCACAAACAGACATAAAAATATATTTATTAATGAAATGGATTAAGAAATAAAAGTACTATGAGAAAAATCATGACACTTCCATGGTCTCATGTAACTTTTCTCAATGCTATATCAGAATTACAATTTAATTTTTTAAGTCTCTATTTCCAGGTTAATTTTAAAGAGAAGAAATGCTGTACTTTACAAAACTCAGGTCACTACAGTAATTATATCCTATCTCTATGCCAACAGGCAAACTCCGCAGGGTGACTTACTGACAGAATACAGGTCTATTTGGAATAAAGGACTTACTTTCTTGATAAAAGGCTGTCTCCAAGGCCCAAAATAAAAATGCATGGGACTTAAATTTCAAAGAACTTTCCAGCTGAAGGTAGTTCAGAGGCTTCCTTGGGGTAATAGATTAAATGTCCTTGTACAGCCTCTCAAACTGAAGATATTAAATGTCTGTGTCCTGTTTGCCCCGTGTTTTCATCAGTGGTCTTACAACAATCTTTTTAGATTGAATAGCTTTCAATAACCGGACCTCCACTTTGTGGAACTTCCTCCTGGAAAGGGTCAGTTTTTTTTTACCTCCTTCAGTTTGGCCACATGGAGGAATTTTCCTCGAATGTATAGGAACTTGTTCAGTTAGGACTAAGGAACTGTTCCAGAAGAGTTATCTGGGGAATCAGCTCTCTCTCTCTGGCCCTTTTTCCTCTCCCTTTAGGAAGGCTCATTAACTACCCAGATGACTGCTTTCCTTATTTGGGAAATGGAACAATGTGGAGGCAAAAGAATTTGTGTGTGAAAACATGTTGTAGGGTTAAAAGCGCTCTGGAAATCAAAGGTTGTTAGAAGTGCTTCCCAGCCCTGATTCAGATATAGGCAGGAACAGAGTGTTTCTCCTCAGGACTCCGTCAGTCCAGGTAGACGTGTACTGCTCACACTTGAGGGGCAATACTAGTATTCTCAGGTGGGCTTGGAGGCAGGGTCGACATCAGGCCCCAGGTCAGCGAATCCCCAAGCCCAATCTGAAGCCTAATTAGTAGGAAGCTGGGTAAACAGGAAAAGAGGTGGCACTTCTTAACAGCACAGAAAACCCATTTTCAAAGGTGTGTGTATTGCCATTCCACAGCACAGAGAGCAGGCACCAGGAAATATGTTGTAATATCAGGACATTGAGAGTAAGCTAGGAATTGAGTAAAATAATTCTGTAGTAAACATATGGAATAATTGGCCCATGGTGCAAAAAACCTAAATGAGGCACAGAAACAGCTGGACACTTTATCTCAAGAGAGAAAGGATTGAGGGAGAGAGTGATGAACCAGGGAAGTGGGGTTGAGATAAACCTGAAGGGAACAAGCCTTTTGGACCAAATACCCTGTCTGCTCAGCAATTTCCACCATGGCCATTTATTAAACACAGAGCTGCCATCTTTGGTGATTATTTCCGAGTACCATCTATATTTCTGAATAAAAATCCATTTGAATCTCAAATCACATTTGCCAGGTGCTGGATTCATTGTCAGCCTTGAATGTGCTGAAGCTGTCGATGCTGAGGAAATGAATACAAAAATGCATGCTTTTGAACTCCAGTTTGGTGAACTTGAAGTGAAATGCTTCTCTTTCCAATGGTTTTCAATGCCAGAAAAATCAGTGACCATGGAAGGAGGCAGATGCCAAGGGCAACGGTGCCAGCGATCCCTGTGAAGTCTTTTACAGAAGCAGAGCATTTTTTTCCCGACAGTCAGTCATCACGGGGCAAAAGGACTGAGTTCGTGTCACCAGTAGGGACTCCAAGTCTCTCAACATCTCTACACAGGCTCCAATCACTCTGTCTCCATAGTCACATGGTCATTTCTTGGGGAACTGCTATTATTTCCGAGAGGAAAACCAAAAGGACGTGGGAAGAGAACTAAAAGATGTGAAAAAAAAAAAAAGACACGTGACTCATGTTTAACCAGAGGGATTGCCCTGAAATTTAAATGGGTTTCATTGTGCTCTGTCCACAGTGCAGGTAATTCAGGGTGACCAGGGCATCGACATATGACATACCAATTTTGAAAAAGAGGGAGCATTACCATATTCTCCCATGTCACTTTCTGCAGCAGATTCGTGGACTTCCCACACTGGTCTGCTAATGGGAGATATTTGCTATACCTGGGCAGCTGTGCCTCCAATCCACGGCCACATCACATCAGCATTTCTGGACACCTTCTATCCTGTTGAGACACAAGCACCATTTCCAGAAATTGAGATTCAGTCCAAATTTGGTCAAGCAGCTGTGCCAAACCAAAGGAGTAGAGGGGGAAACCAAGTAAGGGGATGTCAACGAGGGAACTCAAAGGGGAGGTCCGCTGCAATCCTTTACATTCAATTATATGAGCTCCTTTGTGCTTTCCCCTTTAGCTCTGCAGAGAAAGAATGAAATATGGTTTTCATAGCAAGCTGGCAGTATTATCTCAGGATGCATATTTCTTTGCTGGGTTGGAATGCCAATAAGGGGAGAAAAAAAAGTTCCTCATTTAGAGGAAAGTCCAGTGCTACAGAGAAAATACTGAACAACAACAAAAAAAAAAGGAATGCAAGAAGTTCCTGAAACAGTTCCAAAAATGCCCCTTAAAGAAATATTTAAATGAGAATTTTTTTGAAGGTAACCTTTCTCATGCTGAAAGTTAGCTGTTCTCAAAAGTCTCTACGTATGGAGAGAAATCTGGCCCACAATGTAGACTGTTTTTGATAGTTGAAGAGTTTTAGAATGAGCCTGTCTTTGATTGATAAAGACAATGAGCTGCACAGACGCGCCCTGCGTCAGGCACCAGCCTGTACCTACCCTGTACTTCATTAGACCAGCATTTGGAAGAGAGACAAGGTTCGCTCAAATAAGTCCTTTATCCATCTCAATTGGCATGATCTACATGGTGTCTCAAAGTAACACAGAAATAAAAGTCTATGTTGCAGATGGGTTGCATGATTTTAAAGGAGGGTGTTATTGACTTGTGATTCACTTATCTTTAAATAGGAAAAAAGTGAAGACTAGTCATTAAAAATATTACAAAACTATCCTGTAGCAACAGATTCAGTCACAGATGAATCAAGCTGCATTTTCAAAAAACATTTTTTAAAAGGAAATTTTCAAGTTACCCCTTATTTCTAGAATACAGAAAATGTAAAGGGGTTTATAAATATAAAGGTTAAACAGAGCCCTTAAGTTAGAAGCTGTTAAAAGGCAGGCAGCATGGTCAGAATATACCAATACTGTGTTGTTTACTTTCTCTACATTTTTTACGATTAAAAATAAGAGTCTTGGTGGCTACAACGTGGTTCTTAATTCTCAGTCCTTTTGGCCACATCAGTGCCTTTTCCAGCAAATTATTTTTCTTCACGTCTTCTTTTACCCACAGTGTAGAGTGTTTTTAAATTTATTCCAAAAATGTACTCTCAGGGAAATAAGTACTTTATGAATAGTCTTTAGACCAGATCCTCATTCGCTTCACTCATTCATTCATGCAGTCATTCACTGGAGAGCCGCTTTCCAAAGTTACCTAATTGAGAATCTGCTCTGGTAATGAGTAAATGTAGGCCCTATTAACCTCTTGATCTTAAGGACGTGTTTTGTTGTCGTTGCTGTTGTTTTCATTGTGTTGGGTTTTTTGAGAATTAGAGAGCCAGACTAGGCTAGGTGGCACCTCCTGGTGCTTATCTCAGAAATTCTATCCAATTCATGACACTCAGAACTCTTTCCTCTATTCTAGAAACAAGGAAAACCATTTTTTTCTATCTGCAAAATTATTAGGAACTTGAGTAGAAAAATACATACTTATTTGATTTTTTTTTTAATTTTGCTTTCTTTACATCTTTTTCCTGCTTCATTGTTCCCTTATACTCACAATAGAAAAACTTTGTTTTTTGTGCATGAGTCAGAATCATTATTGCTGGCTGAGCGTTTAATGGAGATTTGCAAATAACTAACTCCCTGCCCTCATCCCAAATAGTTAATTCTGCACTCAGGTTGCAACACATGCAAAGTTCTTTCTCTTTTCCCCTTGCAAGGTAAACATTGAAAGATGTGAGATTTCCCGTCTGTCTTTAGATACAGCTTATCTTTTAGATAAGTCCCTGCTAGCTGAGGTTTCAGGCTGTTTAATGTCGACCTCTCCAGTTCCAAACTTCCTTAAAGCCTTTAGATAAGCAAAAACTTTAGCAGTAATTACTAAAGGAGTGGTAGGGACAGTGGATTAATCCCCAAAGGTCTGGATTCAAATCTACCTCAAAGCCCACAAGTGAAAAGTGTCTTTAACGGTCTTGACTTAGAGGCTGCAGGTCAATTCTTGAGGAAGCACTGGGCTGTTCTTTAGTAAGGGTGCGTCATAGAATGACTGCCGGGCAGCTCCTTTCTTCTTGTCAATGCATAGGTCTCCACAGAGATGGTCACACATATTTGCATACTTATACCTGTCTGATAGTAACATTTTGTTACTTTCAAGATTAACTATCACCTAAATTAATCCTAGATCTGGGTATCATTTCACTTAAAAATGATGAAGCATATGACAGCTTTTTCCGTCTCCGCACATGGTTCTCTAAAAATCAAACAAACTATCCTTTTCAAAAGAGGGGATTCTGAGTCCAGTAGTGTGATGACGAGAATATTGTATTGAATATAAGTATTTTACACAGTGAAATGCAAAAAGGTTTCACTGGGCAAAGTGGGTGTTTTATTAGTTTTTTGTGGGTCTGATTCTTACTGCTTTGTTGTAAGTACAGTTGAAATGTTGCCTGGGTAGTTTTGAATGCCCATGGACAAAATTTCCTCTTCATAAAAGAGTGTACAAAGTAGCACAGTGGAATTTGGTCCAGACAGGTTTTGTTTCCCGTGTTACCTTAAGGTTTAAGCCAAGAGTTCGATAGGGTAAATTTCAAATACCTTCTTAGCTGGGAGTTACTAAGTTCTGATAGTCTTGGATCTGTGCAACTCACTCAGTGTAGCCCTTTGCTTTGCTACACAAGCAGGTTTCCTGTTATCCTGTGATGTTCCCATGGAGTCGGTGCTTTTGCGTTTGCGTTGGGTGTAAGGGGCTGGTACAGAGGAAGAATGTGAAGGGGGAAAGTAGAAATTCCCTGCAGAATAGAATAGTAAAAGTCGTACAGAGTAACTGTCATCATAATTTTTTCATAATGAAATTACTACAGCCATGTCAGTAAACAGGAAACAAGTGAAGTGTAAAATAATTAGCACCAAAGGGAACATAATAGGTTACTTATTAAAATCCATAGACGGATTATATGACCCCACCGGGTCCAGGGACCAGAGATCACGTGACTGACTCTCTGTGCCTTTTCTGAGGTGAGCACCCCAATGCACTTTGCCAGCTTGCTGGCTTCTGACATTAAATAAGCTTCAGGTATGATTTATTGAGTAGCCTTTTGACAGGAGCAAGAAACTGAAATCTTCTAGTCCTTGCTGAGCCTCAGCTCTGTTTTCATTACCTTCTGCAAGTATTACATTTAGTCAACCGAGTTATGTGTAGTTCTGAGAGAATCTCTCCTGCTCCCAGAAGTGATTGTTCCACTCATAATAAAATTACGCTATCAATTTGCCACAAGAGAAACACTGAAGTTCACTAAATTATTGCCATGTGTTTTGCACTAAAGACAAAGTGATGCCAATTAAAAAAACAACCACCCTTGGATTCTACTTTTTAATGGTGTGCAAGGAGGAGCGAGATTGACTCACAAGGGAAGTCATGTCTCCCCTTCTACACATTACAAATTTCATTTTCCTTAATTAGAAAATGGCGCTTATGGAGAATGAGCAGGGGCTTTAAGTGGGGAAAGAAGAAGAATGAAACCGGAGCGGAGCCCTAAATAATATGTCAGAAAATGACAACTTGCCTCCCTCAAGATTATTTCATCTGAAAGATTTGCTAGGTTACATTAGACTCAGCTAGATTTTTCCGGAAATGGGGCCATAACCCATGAACTAAAAAAAATGCCCCAGTTCCAAAACTCTGCAGGTAAATCAAACCCGTACCTTGGTTCCACTGTAGTAACTAGTAGTCTCTGGCTCTCATTTAGGGTAACATTTCCAGGATGCTGTGTCCTTATGGATCTGAGCACTATTTATGATGTAAGAGTGTTATGTTTTTAGAGTACCAGCAGGAACTCATATCCTGTGGTCTCAATTCATCTTCTACTAGATTAATTAAAGAATTGCCAATAATTTGGTCTCAGAAGGAAAGCCTGTTTATCTCACACCCTAAATAAATAATGCCCACCAATGCACCATCAGGTTGGTGAGGAAGTGAATTCAGAATGTTACATATGATGAGTAAGTCAAATTCCATTACAAAAGAAAATCTTTATACAATAAAAATATTTCCAGCCTGAGGCAGTAGTTCACTAATTTTAAATAGTACTTCTAATGACACAATTTTATTAAGCAATTGTGGGCATCCCTTGCAGTGTGTTATAATGAATTATATCTGTTCTGAGGGGGGAAATACAGGTAGAATTTCTTGAGAAAATTGGCAGTTCATGGAGATGACATGATTTTCCCAATAATACTAGTAAATCATTAACGAAGAAAAAATAATGAGAGCTTCCACTACTAGAGCTTCCAAGAAATTCTTCCATAGCCTCTTAGAAATATGTACATATAGACCAAAATGGATTCATAGAGAAAATGAGTTTTCTAGGAAACACAGTAGGATAAAATGAGGTTGTGTTTTATGAATGAGAGCCCTCATTTTGGGCTATGTTTCCAAACTAGTTGATGGTGTGAAGTAATTTCTGGATTGGCCTGTTTTGTTTTGTTTTGTTTTGTTTGTTTTGTTTTTCCTGCCTTTTCAGAAACAAGGGGATTACACAGAAGCACAGTGCTGAGCTCTTAGTAGGTCCTCATAACTTCTTGTTGAACTGAATTCAAATAAGCTAGAGAAAAGGCTGGGGAAGAAAATGCACATGAAAGCTGAGTATTGAGGTGAGAAGGTACAGTAGCTAGCATGCCAATCTTTGGAGGAGATTAGATTTGAAGTCCATTTTTTGAATCAGAGGAAGGAAGTGTTTTAATAGTTAGATAGAAATAGTAGGAGAGGCCATGAACATGGGGAAATTGAGCAAAGGAGTCTGGGCAGAAACCAACTCTCCCCGATGAGAGAAAAAATAAATTTCAAGTGTGTGAGGTGTAGTGAGAGAAACAGACCCCCCAGTCCACAGGGTTATGGAGGGCCTGGCGAGGAGGAAGGTTCAGTCTCACACAAAGGCTGCAACATGGTGGTGTTAAAGGGGACCGACCGGGTCGTTGGCAGCCTGGGTCTGATCCCAGCTCAGTCTGTATGATCTTGGGCAATTTAGTGTCAATTCCCTCATCCATAAAAAAATGGGGGCTGAGTGATTTTTAAGGTCCTTTCATCTTTAAAATTCTATTATATTATGATTCTAAGCCTGTGAACTGAAAAACAAATCTAGTCAAAGCAAGTGAGATGAAAATGATTTTAACCATTGTATTTTGAATTGATTAGAAGCTTGGGAGAGAGACCAGTCACAGTACACTACAGGTGACTGAAACAGAACCTGAATAGTGAAGAAAAAGAAACCGATCATGTCTGTCTTGCTAAAAAGCGTGGCTGGGCCTGGTGACTAATTCGGCATAGGGTGGGGGTAGAAAAAGAAGCTGCAGCCACTCTGGGCTCTGTGCCTTGGGGAGCAAGGGCTTGAGGATTCTTTCCACAATGACAGCAGATCTGAGTGGGGCCTGATGGTTTCTCTGGGAAGATGATCTTGTTTTCACAATAGATAGCATAAAGCAGAGATGAGCCCTGTCGGGGAAGAGGTCAGAATAACAGGAAACGTTGTGGGACCGCACAAGGGGAAGGAAAGGTAGGTCTGAGGGTACAGATGTTATTCAAGGCCCTGGGAGCAGATGAGCTTGTCCAGAAAGAGAAGAGGCCCTGGCGATAAAGGGCACAGGGCGGAGCTTAGGAACTCAAGGGAAGGTCCACACTGACTACTGTTCTGCAGAGGGCACTCTGAAAAGAGTGCCACCATATATGGTCCTACGGGAGCGTCCTAAGGCAGAAAGCTGTGGAAAGCAAGATGTCAATCCATAATTTAAAATTTCCAATTGGAGTAAAAAAAAAGTTTTACATTTATTTAAAGCACAAAGTTCTTCATAAAAAATGGAGTAGTAGGCAAAGTAACAAAGAACATCTTTCTTCTTCCCAGTTGAGATAGGATGATAAGAAGGGGTAAGCTTTTTATGCCATAAAAGTCTGGAATTCAGTAGACATCCCACAATTTTCCATAGTTAGGAAGGTTAAACATCTTCTCGGAGGTTGGAGTTACATCATGACTTTTTTCTCTCTGTGAAATTCCTTGGCATTCTGCTCCCTCACAGGTCAGCAACCAAACAAAAACAACCTTCCTAATGGTGAGTTGTTGACCTGGCCAGAAAGAGCAGGGACCTTTTCCTGCAGGGTGAGCACTGCTCCAAAGTAATTTACTTCCACAGTGACCGTTCATACACTTTTGGCTTGTCACTTTCATAGCGATTTATACATTTTTAAAGGCAGCAGTAGAGAAAAATGAAATGCCATCTTATGAAAAGTGCATCTTATTTAGCTTTTATGTAGAGGCTGTGCACACTGCCTTATCTTGATCATTTGTATAAGCTCTTTCCTAAATCTCTTTTTGTCAGGTAGGACCCCATATTGAGGAGAGCAAAAAGAACCCAAACCCCATGCCAAAGGTATTTGCACAATTTCACAAAAAGTCCTTGCATTTGCAGTTATTGAGATGATAATATCAGATGATTTTTCTGCCCAAATAACCCCCTTCATTTGTATAAACTGACTCTAGACATTGAGATTTCCGGAGCTAATTATTTTTTTCAATTCCTGATTACACAGTAAGGGAGGAATAAAGTTGGAATTTATGGGTAGCTATAACTATGCTATTTAAATATTTCTATCAGTGGGACATTTGTGTGGTAGCTGTACGATCACATCTGACCTCAAAACAATTTAATTATCAAGCCCTCACCCCCTACCCTCCCCTTCTCGTTCTCCATCTCCCCACCACTCTCTCTGCAGAAGTTGTACTTGGCTTTCAAATCTCTCTAATCTCTAAAGTCAGTTTCACACTGGAAAACCTTCCTATTTCCTATTGGTCTCCTTCCTGCATTCATAGTTTGCATTGAGATGTTGCTACTTTAGAGTTCATGTCTACCAAGAATTCTTTTCAAAATAAGCATTTTTCTTCTCCAGTCTTCTCATTGGGTGCCACTGATACAGGTGAGGCCTAGAATACCAAATAAATCTCCTTTTCAGTGAGTTTGAAAATTGTCCAAAAACAATGCTCTTTCCCCCTTGAATGCAGTGAATGAATCATCCTTGTTATCTATCCAGTCCTGACTATATATATGGAGTAACACATGAAGATTTTACAATTTCTTCAGAAAACTGGGCATGCATAATAAAATGGAATGATATGGCAGGCTGAGTCGTTTATGAGAAGATGTTATTTTGTGACTCTTCAATCTTTATTTACAGGGGGGCATTAAATGCAGTATCAAAAACAGTCAGTGGAATTATAATTACAGTAGAGCTAAATTTTATAATACATCTCTCATGTGCCTCCCAGGAACACACACAAACCAGAATTCAGTTGTTCTCACTCTTTGATAAGCCTGTGTCCAGGAAAGGAGAGTTGTTTACCATCAACTTTACAGAAACTGTAAAACCAGCTTAAGAAAAGTTTAGTGTATTACAAGAATGTACCTCCTATCCTTTGAGAGTAGAAACTGTGGTCTATTTGCTCTCGGGGATCTAGATGTCACCTTCAGTGCAGGGTCACAGAAATACTGGCACCTCATAGTTGCCGGAGAAAGGAGTATAGGATGAAAGACTATTCAGTATCTGTGTCCCAAGGTGCTGCTGAAGAGTCTCATCTGAGTAGTAAAAACTGTTTAGCAGTGCTAAGAGTTCATTTAGAGGTAATGAGGAATTTAAAATGTAAAATCATATTCCTGTCAATTCTGGACAGCTGATACTAAAGTGTTTAATTGATCATTTGAATAATGAAAATGCGATAATTTAAATGAAATAAGTTATAAATGGAAAAGGCCTTATAAACAATCTAACCTAAAACTCTCATGTTACAAGAAAAAAATTGAGGTGTAGAGAGGGGGAATGAGTTGCTCAAGGCCACACAACATGTTAGGGTAAAGCCCCAAGTCGCCACACCAGGTGCCCGGGTCCAGAACTGTTTCCAGCACACCACCCTGCCTCCAAGATCCTCCTATTCCAATGATTTAATTATCGCAAAGAAAAAAATACCACAAAAGGATATAGCTTGATCATATAGTTAGTTTCCTTTCTTTCTATGTAATTTCATAGTAGCATTATGACCTTTGCTTTAAAAAAGATGTAAAGCTGGCCCTGGCTGGCATAGCTCAGAGGATTGAGCACGGGCTGCGAACCAAAGTGTCGCAGGTTTGATTCCCAGCCAGGGCACATGCCTGGGTTGCAGGCCATGACCCCCAGCAATCTCACATTGATGTTTCTCTCTCTCTCTCTCTATCTCCCTCCCTTCCCTCTGTAAAAAAATAAACAAATAAATAAATAAATAAAATTTTAAAAACCTGTGGCCATTTAAAAAAAAAGATGTAAAACCTTCTCTTTCCTTGACTATTAAAATGTTGTGTTCATGAATACTGTGAAAAATGAATTAGTCAGACGGTAAGAATTGAGACTCTTACATCAGGTTTTAAATAAATTTTCTTAAATAAAATATTTATAATCCACCCAAATGAGTGTATGTAATTAAAAAAAACATGAAAAATGTAAGGAATCTTGAGACATCTTCAAAAACAATCACATTGGATTTGGCTTTGGGTTGAATTTGTTAGTGGGTGGCTTTTGGATTGAAACCGACTGTGTGATGCAGATGATGTTTAAACCTGGGTATGAATTTATTAACCAATGTCACCCCAATAAATCTAATAAATTAATTAATTAATCAATCAATCATTTTTTTGAAGACCAAGAAAACTACTGTATAGGGTGGTGGAGGTTGAACAAAAACATCACAAAGCACATACCTGAATTATCTAATAAAATTAAGAGTTTCTGGATCTGAAAATGGTGACACTGAAACAAAACTACCAGTAAAGACTAAACAACCAACTAAGAGTGGGAGCCACTACCATATTGGATCTGTGACCTTGGACTCTAACCAATTATGAAGACCCAGGGCAGCCAGTGAACAAAGAAATTACAAAGGGAGTCAAACTATTAAGGAGCCAAGAGTTCAGTAGCTTTATGTCGCTGCCAAGGTATCCCTGGAACACTATGTAATAGAAATTGAATAACATTAACATTCCTACGTGGTGGTGTAAAGCAACTTACAGTATATTCTAATCCAGCCAAGCAGATTTTTCATGTTGTAGACTGTGGGAGTGGTTATATTATTTTTATATGTACTTTTACAAACATTTAAATTGAAATAACCAGTAGCATAAAATTGCCAGTGATTTAGCTAGCTATGAACTTGTAACCAAATATACTTGGAAGATTTTTTTTTTCTCTTTAGCTCTCAGGTAAATTTCATTGCATGACAGCCTTTCATGCGAGGCAAAGCTCATACAGGAGATGAAAAAGCAGCAAGCATAACAAACCTCACAAAGCCAGTACAATTTCTTGTTTATAAAGAAAAACAAGGAATGTAAGCTAAGTGGAAAGGTGCCGGTTGAAAGATATTTTAAATGCCTTCGAGTTAAAACCATCAGGGATCAGAAAGCAGAAGGCAAATTCTAGAGGCTAGTGCACCAAGGGGAAGAGGCTGATGAATTGCCTTGTGCACATTTTAATTAAACTATCATCTTGAGATTTTTTAGTGTATTGATTTGCACAGTACTTAAAAAAGCTCCTTTCCCCCTTACCTCTCTCCTTTGAATGTTAAAGCTTTGTGCCATCAGCCTGACTCTATGAAATTACTCATCTTTGAGATTGTTACAGAGGGGGAAAAACCAAACAAATGGGTGGACATGTTCTCGTCTCCTTTTCAATATGTTTAAATTTCAAGTGTTCATATAATTATGCTGGCATGTATTTCTTCCTGGCTCTAGTCATGCAGAAAAGTTTTAAACATGAGAAATTGGACAGCTCTAATGTGGTGTAAAATCTACTTACGCATTGTATTTCTTTCAATATCCTTTACCAATAGCATGTACGTTGTTAAAATTAAAAGAAAATGTTAGTTTTATGCCAAAATAAATGTATGTGATATACATAGCTGCCAAACATTTTATTAACATTGAAAAGAGGAAGTTTGAAAAATAATAGAAATGTTAGAAACAGGGTGGACTTTTGGCAGAAGTGACAGTTACTACCATTTAGTAGTAATCACCACTTCTTTGGCACCAGTTACAAGAGTATGTACCAACAATAGTTTCCTGACACCCTTGGGAGTCATTCTTCATTCTTACGGGGGAGTAAACTGAGGCATAAGTTGAAGTGATTTTTCCAGAAGGTTTTGGAAAGTCACATAAGCAGAATCAGACATTAGGATACTCAACTGCCATGTCAAAATGTGAAAGTTCACATTCATAGGTTGTAGGATTTCCCTGTTGATTTCTTATGAGTAAATTGAAGATTAGTGTCTTCGAATTTCTTCACTCCTCCCTACCTCCAATCACTCTCACCTGCTCCCCACACACAAATGCCTGACGCTGGCAGTCTGAAGTTCATCAAAAGCATTATCTCTTTCTGAGATATCAATGGCTAAAACTGATCTCTCAACCAGGCAGGCCATGTAGGAACAGCAAGATGGCTAATGGAGGAATAAAGGAGAATCGCATGTTATAGAGGTAGATGTCCTTCTTCCTTGGTGACTGCTTGCATTCTCACCCAACCTGATATATGTAAGGGGCCTGTTCTAGTCAGTAGTGGTCCTGTGATGTCCACCTAATTTTTAAAGGTGTTTTCTAGACCACAAGACCCTAGGGAAAATGGAATTGCTCTGATGCCGAGGTCCTATCTGGTCAAGAGTGAGCTCAAGCTAACCACCTAATTTTCACAAGTAGCCCCATTGGAAAAGGTGCCAAGCAGGATCACAATTTCAAGACTTGCTCTGGAATAAAACAGACTGTCTTGCCTCTCAGGTCAACATCTTTAAGTCTTTTCTTTGAATAGCTTATTGTTGGTAATGATGGAGAAAGGGATCCAAAAATAAATAGTTTGCAGTTATATGTCAAAATAATGGCCTGCATGTGAGATTTTAGGATTATAATGTATTTCAATAATTTTGTTCCTTGGTCAAGGTTTAATCTTTACAAGAGTTAATTTTTCAAAATTTCAAATATTCTCTCCCCAATAAGAGACTGACTCTTCTTTTTCCATCAGTTTGAGCTACTAAGCCAGCTGTACCACTCAAGGTTTTTCCTTCTCAGCAGTGGACTGTAACATACTGGTTCTAAACCTCTGCTGGGTCATGGACTTCAGTGAGAATATAATGAAACCCATGAACTGCCAGAAGAATGTGTACACATATGAACACACTATTTTACCTACAATCTTTAAAACAATGATTTTATTTATTCATTTTTAGAGAAGGAGAACAGGAGGGAAAAATAGAGGGAAAGAAACATCAATGTGTGAGAAAATCATCTATCTGTTGCCTCTCACACATCCCCAACCAGGAACCTGGCCCACAATCCAGGCATGTCCCCTGCATGGGAATCGAACTGGCGACCTTTCGGTTTGCGGGATGATGCTCAACCCACTGAGCCACACCAGTCAGAGCTACCCACGATCTTAAGTCCCCTCCATGGACCCACTAACCATTAAACCCAAAACAAATGAACAAAAGCAAACAACAACAACAAAGAAACTTCCTGCTCTAATAACTTTGCAGAAAGTATGTTTAACCAATCCAAGAAAAAAAACCCGTAATCACTATCCCTCTTTTTGTCAGAGGCTGGACTTTAAATTAATTGAGTTTTTAAAATAGTAACAGATGGTTCTCATTTTATTAGATGTTAAATTCATAAAAATTATGAACCATACCTTTTGGGTTGTTTTGCGTGGTGCCTCCAGGGCCACCCCGGAGAGCCGAACACCCTGCGCACTGCGCGACGACGGGCCCTCCTGCACACCTGGCGGTCAGGCTGTGACTGACACGCTCCGAGTGAGGCAGTGTGGCAGCCCTCGTCAATGCTGACTCATTTGGGATGTTGAATGGGTTAATAAACCGAAATGGCACCACCCAATAGTAGCACCTCAATTTTAGCAGAGTGCCATTTCAGTCATTAGCCATTAAGTCTGCTTTAGCTATAATTATTCTTTTTTCTTAATGTTTATCTTGGTATGTTAAAAAAATATATATATATATAATACATGCCTAAATAGCCATTAGAACTTAAAGAATATCACCATTCAACATAAACTTTTCTTCTTTGGTGAGCTTTATGCTGATAAGTGTCTAGTACACTGCCTTGCAGTGATCTGTGAGCACGTTAGAGCCCTGCTTGGCGAAAAGTCTGATTATATGCATATCTGTCTCCTAATTTGTTTATCTGTCCACCTATCTACAGAAATTTTAAACGGTGCAATAACTTTAAGAACAGTGACACTAATGTAGTATTAGATTAAAAGAATGTTACTTTATATGGGCGTAAATGTAATTTAGAGGCACTTACAGGAAGCTCTATACTTCGCATGATTCTTGGCCAGTGAAGACAGGTTGATCCCACTCATTTTGGGATTGCTAATTTGCCGTTAATTAGAAAGATTGATTCTGTTCTGTGATGCATAGGCCCAACCCCAAATGCATTTTCCTGGTTTCTGGAGCACTTCCCTAGTTGTCATTGTCCTTGCAAATGTATAGCTGAATGTCATGGGGCCTCATGAAATGGGAGTGTTTTGTGGCTTCCAGAAAGCAAGTATCAACATTTTCCCGATTTCATTTTATATTCTAAACTCATACTGGCATTATTTTTAGTAAACTGCTCTATTCCATTTGATATTTTAAAACTTACAACATGGAAGCTGTGCTCCGATTTGAATTTCTAGTGAAAGAAACGCCTTTGTCACCTCTTTTATTTTTCTTGAAGTAAGTGCCAGTCTCAGATACAATGCACCCTTCGAGGCTGTGCTGTTCTGTACAAAACAGCATTTATTTTTCAGTATGTTAACTGTTTGTTTCTCTTCCCTGTGATATATTGAGTTTGCTGCTATAAGGTTTTTTTCCCTACTCTCTTCTCTTGGCTGATGACAAATTTTAATCATTTGACTGTCCTTCATGACAATTATTTTAACTAAGATGAGTTATATTCCCTTTATTGGAATAGAGTCAGGGAATCTATCAAAACTAGTGAAAGGAAAATTCCTAGAAATGTTTTTAAACATAGTCATTAAGATTGGCTGAACCAATACAGAAAAAAATGTGGGTACTTGGGAGCGTGAAGGAAAACCATGCACTGCAATTTTGATGCCCACGATTGCCAGTAGGGTAACAGGCAACTTTGAACCACGTAATTTAGTTCATAGTGGTGGAAACTGGACAATAAAAACAACGTCCAACCTACAAGGAAGGATCTAATTTCACTTATATACTTCACATGCTCTGCAATGTTACAAATAAACATACCCATGTTTGTACTAATAGAAAGATGTACATATATATGATGAACATACAGAACAGTATGTAAATATTAACATTTAAAGTCAGTCACCTGCCCTGGCCAGGTGGCTCAATTGGTTGGAGCATTGTCCCCTACACCAAAAGATTGTGGGTTTGCTTCCCAATCAGGGCACATGCCTAGGTTGCAGGTTCCATCCCCTGTTGGGGTGCCCACTGGAGGCAATCTCTCACATCGATGTGTATCTCTCTCTCTCCACCCCCCTTCCTCTCTTTCTAAAATCAATAAACATGTCCTCAGGTGAAGATGAAAAAAAGTAAATACCTAAATAAGTAAATAAACAAATGATAAAGTCTGTGGCCTAATCCATGATTACTCTTACATCTTTCCTCTTCCTTAACAACCTCAACATTTTAGCTAACTTTCGTATAACTTCTTTTTATAACTCCAGAAACAAGTTGAAATTTATTTTGCTAGGTTACTTTTAAATGTGTTATATATAACCTCAAAAACAAAACAGAATAAAATACATAAAAAACCTATACACTTGAGGACATGAGAATGGGAAATGAGTGATAACACATAAGACGAGGGTCTTAGGTCTGCATCTCCATCCTCATCTTGTTAGCCTGGCTCTCAGCCTCAGGCGCCTCATGACGCAGTGACCCCTGCAGGCGTCAGTGGCATTGCCCCATGTCACGGGGAGGTTGTGAGTGTTTGGTAGTTGCTTTTTAAAAAAAATTTCTGGATATCTCTAAATGTTTCACGTAATAATTCATTGTGTAATCAACTCTGCTTATTTCTGTGGTATGTTGTCTGCAGATGAAGTTGAACCCCCAACTGGCTTTTTCCTTCCAGCCAATAATCTGGTGAGGTATCACCTCTATCATCAGTTAGTGTATGTTTAATAAATTCAAACTTATTCTAATACTAGCCAGCATAAAATATAATCAGAGGATTAGATTTGCTATTTCCTTTCAAATCATGCATTCAGTTTGCTGAAAAACATTTATTGAGCACCTACTATTGTCCAAGTACCAAACATGGTGCCCGATCGGTGTTGGACGTGATGTATTCAGAGTGGGACAGAACAGGCCCTCTGCCCTCATGGAGCTTCCAGTTCAGAATCAAATGTAAAGGACAAAGGTACAAAATCATTACATCCATTCTCGGAAGGTGGAGTATATTCTCTATAAAGTTCAATGTTATAATTAGGTATAGAGCCCTAGCCATACCCACAAAAGCCTGCATAATATCCTCTTCTGAATTTCTTCAGAAACATATCCCTCTTTCCCCATGCAGTTGGGGGAGAAAATTAAATGAAAAATGGAAAGAAAGTTGCATGTACTTCGAAACTCATACTCCTTCCCCCACAGGTCAGAGCAAACTGCCACAGCCAGAGCTTGTACTTCTTGCCTGTTGGAAGGGGGCTCTCTCTGCCTCTATCCATTCCTGGGTCCTCCATTCCCTCTCCCACCCCACTGACTCACTACAGTGAAACTCAGCTGTTGAAAAGAATCAGACATGTGTAAGAAAAATGTCTTTGAGAGGTTTCTCTACCTGTTTTCTTATATTGGATGAATATTTGGATAGTTGGTCAGATAAGAGATATTTCTAGTGCTAGGTGCAAGAGAGAGATTGGCAAACCAAAGTGTCATAACCCCTACCCTCCTGGAATTTCCAGTCTACTGAAGAAGACAGACAGAAGAATTAAATTAATTATTATTTGTTTTTATTGTTAATGTTTGTCATGGAATAATCTATGATCATTTGGATGTGAGCTGTGAATCCCTTTCTTTCTGCTCTTTGTAAGCAGTGCCACTCACTTTCTGAGGGCTCTCCAAGGTTAGTGGTGCAGGTCTCAGCCATAGAGAATGGAGCTGGCTCAGTGGAAAGACAGAAGATGCTGTTTTTGATTGGTTCTAACTAAGCTAAGCACAATATTGACTACATTGAAATCATAGCTTTCTTTATAAAGTATCTAAGTAATTCATGCGTATTATCTAACTGCTTCTCAGAAGTCTTCTCAGATAAAGGTCTTATCTTCTTGAATACCCATATATATAAGAGGTTAGGTAACAGAAGGTATTGTCTAGAAGATTCTGGGATATGACATTGGTTTGTGGTACTTTAGTAGATAGTAGATGGTACTTTTATATGTAGCCACTTCTTATGGAGGGCAAGCAAGATACAGAAGAAAAGACAGATTTGGAACAAGAAGGATCCGAGTTTGCCTCTGGCCTCACTATTAACCATCTGTTTGAACCTGAATTTGAAGCCTCAGTTTCCCATCTGTCAAATTGCAATAATGTCCTTGACTGAGAAGATTGCTGTGAGAACTATAACACTTGGTAGGAGTTCCGAAACGTCATTGTCATTGCTATTGTTGTTGTTCTCATTTCTGTTACATCACATTTTTGTTCTCTTTCTATTCCTGGAAAAAAACTTGCACATTTTTTTCTGCAGGTGGTGAGAGGTTAGTAAATATAATTAATTGACAGGTGACATAGAGACTGAGTGTGAAGAATTTCCAACATCTTTTCTGCATAATTCCTCACATTGTTATGTGTGAGTTTTATTTTTCATAAGGTTTTTAATGCTTTTGATGATGGGATATTTTGCAGAGGCACTCAACACACACACAAAGGCAAAGAAGTATCTCCAATAATTTGAGGACTTGCAGCTTCTGAATTTCCATGTTTGAGCATTGTTCATGTCATGGCAAAATGGTCCTGAAAACTAAAAATTCTGAAAGATATTTTTTCAGAAGTATTTTTTTTATTTCTCTAAGCCTCTTTTTGTCTATATTATTTATCAAATATTTAAAATTAAAGACCTGAGTTTTATAATGTTTAGAGTTGAGGTACAAACAGCTGACAGGACTTACTGCAGGCTTTTAAATATGGAGAAAATGACTTAATACAGACATCTTAACACATTTAAAGAAGAGAACAGGCAATATTTTCAGAAATTAAGTTTGCATTATATTCCTGAGAAACTCTCCTGGCCCCTTCCTCTGCCACTCATTGTTTCTTATATTAAAATATGTTGGGCATGACCTTTATCCCTCTCACTCTCATATTTCTTAAAAAAATTTGTGTGTGTGTAACATATACACACACATACAGAGAGACACACAGAGAGATGAAGAAGGTGATGCTAACATCTGAATACTGTGGGAGAAGCAACACATCTAATGAACTCATCCCAGGCTCGTGAAATGGTAGATGACATTTGGTTTCCAGGACTAATAAGATCTGAAGATTAGAATAAATGATGGAGAGATATCATTTTATGATCACCTCATTTGTATATAGTTTCTTTCTTCCTTTCACCTTATTTCCCAATCAGAGCCTGTAATTCCTTCTTTCCTTCTGCCCATTCTGGCTTTTTTTCCAGACTCTCCACTGGCTGCCCGTGACCCTCTCTGTTGAACCAGCTACCTTGCTCCCTCAGGCTGCTTATTTCTGTTCCCTGGTTTATATCCGTCCCCACATCACAGCCCCTCGTACCGTGTCAGGCCCACTCTCATCTTCGGTGAGGGTCAGCCCCTTGGCAGGACTGACAGGCCTTACAAATCTTTTGGCTGCTGTAATAAAATCTCCAGTTCCTGAGATTTATGAGGTCAGATGCATGTAGAAGAGGAAACACCTACAGTTCATGAAATTGTAAAGAATGCCAGGCACACAGAAAGGAGGAAAAGATGCCCAAATTCTTGACAGTTCAGTTTTTTGCCAAAGTGGTTTGTGTTTAATTTGTCATCCAGGTATTGCAGGTATTCAAATGGCCAATTCAGATGCTTTTTGGAGCCTTTGAAATATCAGTTTACATAATTAATAGAAATATACCAGCAGGTGACTGTAATGTGATTATAAAGTACAGTTCTGGCTGTTGGGTGTATTGAATACTTTTAAATGAAATATGTGGAGTGTGTGTATGCATGCAATGTGTTTAAATGAATGCAGCCTTTCCAATCAGCCAGAAAGAGAAAAAGGATGTAAATTGCTAGCATGTGTTATTCAAAATGCAAAAGTAGGAAAGCAATATTGATCTGTGCTGTGGATGTTTATTTACATCAGTTGCACAGTGTTAAGATGTCTGGCCATAATTATCAAGACCTGCCCACCTGTCAAATCGCAATTGGGTTATTTCCCCATTGTCTTGCTGCAGTAAATCTTCGGGTCTGGATGGGCATTAGACAAATGGAAAAAGGCTACTTTCCCAGAACATGTAATTCATTATGGAAAACAGGTGCCTGCTGAAGATTTTTGCTTTAATGCAGACATATTTTATTATTCATAAAATATTAATGTGAGTAGTCACTACCAGAGTTGTGTGGGTTGTTTTCATGTAAAATTTTCAGTTTTAATATGAGAAGAGAAATGATAAGGAGTCTCCAAACCTTGCTCTTTGAAAAGGTAAAACCATTCCATAAATAGTTTCATTCCCTCGCCCTCCCAAAATAGGTTCAAGCGACCCTGGCTCCCACTTACGTCATGTACGAAAATAAGTCCGCTTTAATGTCGTATGCAGTGGATGTTCTGTCCAGGGACAACCTTGCAGTGGGGACAGAGTGACCTTTCCAGAAAAAAAAAGAAATATAATTTCATTTTCCAGAAATATGCATGCAAGTAAAAATTTGACAGCCTGGAAGAACATAAGCAAATATATCTTTTTATTTGAAGATAAAAAGAAGCAGGGCTGGATAGGAAAGGGAAAAAACCTGTGAAAAAACGGATGATGCAGTTTTTACGAATAAGCAGCTTAATGTATCTTGGCACCCACAGTAAGCCTTGTAGGAGCTCAAAGTGCCTCAGGCAATCTGTGAGCAGAATAGCAATTTTATTACTTTGTCATTAAACCAATTTCACAGCAGTATTGTTTGTTAATGAGCAGCGGCAAACGAGCGAAGATGTCACACACTGGAATAGCAGAGAGATTTGTGACCCAGGCTCACAGCACTAAGATGGAAAGACCACGGCTATAAAAAAGGAAATACTTTGGGATGAAATGCAAAGTCTATACAGCAGAGCTTGTGTTTATGAGCTACCATTTTGCTAAGAGCTGTGAGAGAAATAAAGGTCTGGAAATATGCAGTTAAAACAGGGCCTATAAAATTAAAACCAAATTAAAGTATAGCAGAGGATTACTGCACAGACTGTACTCGACAAAATATATTTTAAGTGATGAGGTAAAATTTAAATCAGTTTTGTTTGAATTTGGTTGGTATTTATGAAATTCAATAAAAAATGAAAAAATATCCAAACAAAGCAGCTGCCTCACCCTTCTGTGGTCTCTGAGACATAAACATGCATCACTTTGAGGAAATTCAACTTGCCAATCCTTAAATAATTAGCAACTTCTTGATTCGCACGGTGCACCCCTCTACCTCCATGAAAGCCTTCCCCGTTACTTTATCTATTCTAAGGATATTGCACATGTATAAGAAACACTCAGGCAGAGCCTGTTCTGCCTGGAGCCCATGAATCAAGTGTACCTTGCAGAGGCTGGAATTGAGCTCATCATTTGATGAGATTTTTTTCTTTTTTTCCCTCCTATTTTTATTCCTTTTTATTTTATCTTTTGTTTTTTTTTTCTTCTTTTTTACTTTTCCCATACTTCTTATTCTTTCGTTTTTTCCTCCTTCCCCCTTCCCTCCCTCCCTCCCTCCCTCCCTCCCTTGTTTGGAAACCAGGGCTGATCTTTCAAAGAACTTGGGGGACAGCCTTGAAGGAAATGAGAGACAACGCCAGACAGGCACTGTCCTGCATCTCTGCAAGCTGTCCTGGGATAACTGCTGGAGGCGCTACCTTCCTGTGTCCACACAGGAAAAGTGGTTCCTGCCACCAGTTCTGGGATCAGCCTCTCCTCCTCCAGAAAGAGGGTAGGGTTAAGGCAGGTGCCTGGTAGGGAGATGATCAACCCACAACTGTAAATTTGCAAAAGAGAGGTTTTTTTTTTTAATACTCTGCTTGTCAGACTTGCTTCCAAGACACCCCACTTCTTTAACATGAAACTGATCCATTTGGGGGGTAGGCTGATTCAATTCTTTGAGCCTTGCTGCCGAAATGTCCATAATTATGCAGGTGCCTCTTCAATAAGAAGGTTCTGAGAACTCCACACCCCTAGGTCCACAGCTAATCACAGTCAAGTTTGATACACCAGATGGATTAAGTTTTGTGGCAAATCTATGTTGTTAACTACAGTAACCTCTGGGACTACATCCAGTTTGCACTGACCCCCCTTATAATTCAGGTTGGCTTGAGATGCTTATTTTTGTGTTTTTCTCTCCTGATCCCCAGCTTGGATTATTAAGGTGCTTATTAATTCTTTAATTTGGTTTGGTTCTGTTGTGTTCTTTGCTTTCTTTTCCTCCAAATTTTTAAAGTAATTTTTGGACTAATTTGGTGAAAGGGGACGCTGCGGGAAATGCTCAGCGCCATGATCTAGGCAATGCGCGCAGTGGTGGGAGTTCAGCTTTAAGACTGTTTTCTGCCTGACAGGGCAGGACCCCCAGACAAATCACTGGCTGGCTCCGTGGTAGTTGGCAGCCATTCAAGACTGGTTTTGTGCCAGGAGTATTACTAGATAGCCAGACAGATCAATTCACTTTTACATTCCCGCCATTATTTATAACCCACTGTATATCTACTCTTGCTTATGAAGTAATGATTAGCAAATACAGTACATATAAAACACAGGCATTTGTTCTGGAAAGGGCTTTCTCCTGCTGATTTTGCAGATAGTTTCACAGGTCACAGAACCTTCAAAAGGATTTAAAGGGCATGTCTTGTGTAGCATTTGTTCTTTGGAAAAAGATGCTCTTTCCCATTTTTGAGTAATTGAAGAGGAGAGAAAGGTTTTCTCATTGCTTATGTTTCACTGAATTTTCCACAGCCCATTTTCCCACCGATGTTTCAGCCAAACCTGTACACAGGGAGGCTGGCATGGGCCTGCCATTTTGCTGTATAAACGGACTGTTTTGTGCCTCCCTTCTGAGTGTGTCAAGGTGAACAAAACCAGCGCTGCTAGTGCAGCAGGGGATTGGGGGTAAGATTTTTCCTGTGCTGGAGGGCCCTGACGGCGCTCAGCCAGGAAAGGCTTTGCCTCCCAGTTTGTTTGTGTTTTCTTCTCTTTGCTCTTTATGTTCTTGTTCTCTGCCCCCCATCCCCCACTCTCTCCCTCCCTCTCTGTCTCCAGAGCACACCATCTATATCAAGACATTTCTTGGTCACACCGAAGAAACTCAGCTAGTGGTGATCTACCAGTTTCTGTGAGGGTTAGTACTGTGTGAATGCCTTTTAAGAGCTGTTAATACAGTTCAGAGTTAGTGCTTTGGAGAATATCACACAGCTTGAATTATGGGGAGTGGGGGGCAGAGCTTCACTCTCCCTGAGGGAGGTATGGTGGCCATAACCTAGCCAGTTGGAAGCCTGCGTTCTGGAAGCCTGCTATCAAATCCATGCGTTGATGGAGTTCTCCTGGCAGAAGGAGCATATACGGCAAAAGAAGCAAAGAACAGGGTGATACATACCATCGCAAAGAATAAGGGAAAATGGGTCAGAACCTGAAAACATCAAGCTTGTGGGCAAATTGCTCCACTTTCATTGCTTCAGTCTTGGCTTATTGTATAATGGCCTTAATCCAGGTGCCATTACAAGTTGCTTTTGTGCCCTCCGGCAAGGGAACGTGCTTTGTGTCGCTTGTGCAGCTGTTTCCCATCTACTGCTGCAGACAGAACTGTGACATGCTGTTGGGAAGGAGACTTCTAGCTCATGAGAATAAATATTGTGTGGGGGTAACATATTTTGTCGTTCACTTCCAGAGGACTTTCATATTTTCAGATTTGATTATGGGTTTATATTTCAGGAGACTTTCTTCTAAATAATTTAAACACTACATAGAAAGTTGCACTGTGTCCATTACAAAGATGAGAAAAACCGAGATTTCCAAAGCGACTTACACAATTTTATACAAAATATTAATGAGAGAAAGGAAACAAAATGAGGCTATATTCTGCTAGGATTTTTTGTTTGTGTCTGCCCTTTTAAATGAACTCCCATAAAACTTGACATTCAGAAAAAAATAACAGGGGAATCTCATGAGTTATAACATAGAATTAGGTTTAAAAAACACTTTTGGTTCCTTAATGCAATACCTGTCTTATCCCCTTGCCTTGCATTTTATAGCCTTTGGGGGCACTTTTATATATGCTGCCTCGTATGATTCTCACATCAGCTCTGTGAAGTGAACAAGGTTTAAGTTATTATTCACTTTTACAAATGAGGAAATGCAGGCCCTTCAAGATTTGGTGACTTGTTCACAGTTGCAAAGCTCTGAAGCATCAGACCCGGGCCAGACCCTTAGTGTCTGATTCTGAACTCAAGGCTTTACCTTCTACTACCTACATTTTTTTTTTCCATAGGCTCCAGTACCCTGTGGAAAGAGCTCAATTTAATTCTTTAAGATAATGGAGGCAGGTTTGCCCAATGAAAATGATATTCCTCAGCAGAAATGTTATTCAAACATATTCATTTCCATATCAGTCCACATCAGTGACCATGGGACTGTTTGAATAGTCTGAGAATGTCTCTCCATTCCTGACCATTGAGGGTGAGAATTCCCACAACTAAGCCCTCACTCTTAAGGGCAAAGTCAGTCAAATTTTAGTTCCCATTTTGCTTTTTTTGGTTTCTCTGTGCAAGCTGCTTTTGTGTCCCCTTTCCAATCAGCACTGGAGTCTTTTTTTTTCTTACTGTTTTAGTGCCTATTATCTAAATGTACTCTTCTTGGCAGGGCCGCTCAAATTTTACTTTATTTTCAATGATTGCTGGGAGGTCACTGGTATATCAGTCTCTACACTGTTTTAAGTATGGAAAATATGGAGTTATTGCTAATTGGTGCTGAAATATGAGCTATGGGAACAACCCAAAAGGTGGGGGCATGCTTTGGGTGAACCAAATTCTTTTCCTACTTTGGAGCAAGAGTAGAAAGACAAAGCAATAAGGCAAAAAAAAGCAACCTTGAACTAGATAAGCTGAAGTAAGAGACTAAGAGGCTTGTTTGTGTTTTTCTTTGGAAATGGTATGAAGATCAATTCCTGAAATGATTCCAAACCACATAAAATAGCATACAGTATCAGGAAAACTCAGTCTGGGGGAGTTAATGACTTATAGAACAAACCGAGTGACTATCTCTTGAACAGAATGTATGTTTACACTTCATGTTCTATTGGAACTGATCGTTTCTCTTTTTATTTTTCATACTTCCTCTTTCGACCCTGTGATTGATGTAATCCATGGGGTGACATAGAGTTTTTTGAGTAAATCCTACATATTTCACAGGCACTGCAGGACATCTTTGTTTGGTGATACCTATTGCCAGGGCAAACATCTCGTGAAAAATTTATCGAAGGTGGTTTGGCAGCATTATTCTACAGGGGTTGCATCCTAGAGAACTTTATGTACCATTTTTGCTTAATGAATAGAAAATTGACTAGGTTTGTTTGGCTCTTCAGGGTTGAAACTGAACAGCAGAGTTTTATTTTTCTTTTCCGATCCTTCCGAAGCATGTGAGGTGTGCTTTACCAACAGAAGATAGGATCTTCTGTGGCATTCTGGTGCTGTGTGTTGGTTAATTTCGAACCTCCACATGTGTGTCCAGTTGATCAGTTTCATTCTAAAGGATAGAGAACAACATGACTCCACATGACTTCTGCAGAATTTTCCCTTTTTAAAATTAAGATATTCATGTAATTTTAAAAATCATTTTACTCTCAGAACACAGGTGTTTCTGAAAATTAATTAGGTTAAGATTGTGTTTCTACTTGATTTGCTTGGCAAAAAATGAAGAATAAGAGATTGTCATCTGCCAAAAGTCAGTATGGAGGTCTTTCTCCTACATTTGGGGTCCATATTTAGAACCACCATCACACATACTCACATTAAAGGAGCTCCAGCAGCCCTATTTTTATTAGTCAGTGAAACGGGTTCTGCATCATTCTCACCCTCACCCTTCTAAGATTTCCGAGAATCAAAAAAAGGTGGTCTTGGAAGAGAGGTGTTGGTTGCCAAGTATTTTTGGGAACTTAATATCAAACTTATTTCTTTTTCTTTTTCTTATTCCAGCATGAATACCCATGCTCCAAACATGAGACTCCTTGTCCTTGACTTCAAAGAACAATGACTAGAATGAGCATGTTATTCTTTATGCCTAAATATCTAGATGAATAATCTGTGAGCTCTGAACAAAGGCCCACCTATGGTGTTTGTGCCTCCCCATGCCTATAACACCCTGAAAGAGAAATCCTAGCAAAATAGCCTAAAATTCAAGTTTTCTCAGTTATTACTCACTTTTTCCCACTGACAGTCCAACAGAGGTGCATTGTAAATAAAATAATGGCTAAATGTAAGTTAACAACAGAAATGAACTTTGAAACTCATCCTCCACTGTTCAACTTTTATCAGAAATAAGTGCTATGATTGGGCCACTGGACACAAACCTAGAAACTAATTAGAATTCCTTTGGTAATATTGGAAATGTTTCTAATCACCCTTTCTAAATATATTTTATTTCAAATATGCCAGCTATTTGGCTAAGTGCTTAATCTTTGCAATAACTCTATGAGGCATATCATCGCCATTCTGCAGATGAGAAATGGTGAATCAGAGAGGTCAAATAGTAGCCAAGAAATTGCAAACCAGGATTTGCATTTGTCTCCTAATTTCAATCCAGTACCTTGTCTACTAAGCATAGTAGCCAGAAGTACTTGCTCTCTCTGTGCATTTGCTTAAGTAGTTCCCTCTACCTCGTATGTTCCGCATTTTTCTATCCTCCCCATTTCCACCCATCAGAATCCTTCAAGGAGGAGCCCAAAAGCTCCCTTCTTCTTCTCCCTGCATTATGTCCACTCTTTCTGTACACCCATGGCCATTCCTGCCATAGAGCCTCTTTCATCTTGTAGTGCAGTCATCTCTTTACTGCCAAACTTCAGGCTTTCTGAGAGCAAGATTGAATCTCCTTCATCCGTGTATAACTTGCAGTATTTGGAGGATTGTAAATGTTAGGAATTTATTTTAGAATGATTTAAATATTTCTCCTTGTAATTCTCAGATGATGTTCTGATGCCTTTATAATACAATTGGCCATCACATTTCATCTTTAGGGCAAGTCTTTGAAGTAGATCATATAATTTATTCTCATTTTACAGTTGAGGATATGAAAACACAGAAGTGTTAAAGAACCTGTCCAAAACCACACAGTAATTGATATAGCCAGGGTTCAAACCTTGGCCTCTCAAACCTATGCTGTTTCCATTAGGTTGTGCTGTTTTCCTCATTAAATAAAACTGAAAAGCCCTGGTCGGTGTGGCTCAGTTGGTTGGGTGTCATCCTGAAAAGCAAAAGGTTACCAGTTTGATCCCTATCTTGGCACATACCTGGGTTGGGGGTGTGGTCCCCAGAAAGTGCCTATATGAGAGGCAACCAATCAATGTTTCTTTCTCACATTAATGTGTTTCTCTCTTTCTTCCTCTCTTCTCCTCTCTCTAAAAATAAAACAAAATCTTTAAAAATTTTTTTAAAAAACTTAACAGATTGATGGATAAGTGTATGTCTTATTTCTCCAATTAAACCAGGGGATACTTAGAGCATGATATGAATCCCAAATTGAGTGCTTTTTTTCACTTGGCAAATGTGGCTGCTCATACACATTCTTTTGTGTTCCTCCCCGTCAGGACCTCAGTGCATTGCCAAGTAAACAGCAGACACTGAAGATGTATCTGTTCAAGGGATCAAGAATTGTGTATTCCAGAATTTCTCTAAGGCATCAAAAACTGTCAGTAACACAAAGGAGGTGAAGCAGGAACATCAGGGACTGAAGGGAGAATGCGCCACGTAGACGATGGGAATGGGGCCACTGTAGGTGGTGCAGAGATGAGGCAGGCCGAAAGAGGCTTCCATTCTGAACCTTACCCTTGTATGTAGAGAAATCCTCGCCATGTCTATGGCATAGGCTTCTCACCACTGTCTGTGTTAATTTTCAAATGTTTTCTTGCTCCTGTATTCTATCGACCCAAAATTCTCTTAGGTTATGTTCAGGGTGATGATGGGTTGGTAGTCCCAGGTAACGTTTTACCCAGGTGTTTCCCTAGAGTACAGTTGGAGATAAAAATCTGTTGAGGACTTCCTTTGTGGAAAATTTTGAGAAGTCTGAAAGTTTAAGATAGACTTATGATCTGAATTTGGGGATCCTGATTATCTAAATAAACAAAGATAATTCAAATTTTGGAAACACAACTCTCATATAACCCTGGAGAACTTATAAATGAGAAAATTATCTTGGACCTGTTGATTCAGGTTCAGAGTAAGGCTTATTTTAATTCATGTTTTCTTTACCAGTCAGACCACATTCTCATACCCACATCCTTTGATTTTAAAGATTTTGAAAATACTAACCACTATCATATGCATGCACTTCTGAATTCTTTCTTTATTCTTCCTTAGAACTACTGGCGTATGAATCTAGATAAGTGAAAAGTTCTGGTCTAGAAATCAAGCCATTTTCAAAGTTCTACTTTATATGCTTAGTCTGAAAATTGGCTCCATTTTCCTGCCTGACTGGGAGATATGAGATAAAGGGGTCCCCTAGAACTAAGCAGGCTTGTGACCAGAGTGTTATCAAGAAGTTTTCTGGTTCCCAGGAGATGTTTCAGCTACAGACCTCTCCTAAGACCAAAAGAACAGCCCTAAATATCCCTAATTTCCTAACTGTGTGTTTGGCGGGGAGGCTTATGTTCAGGCAGATCCTCCAAATACTAAAAACTATCTCCACCTGTTTTATCAGCCCTCTTCCTCTTCCCTTCTCTGAGTTACACTGCCTTTCTCACACACAGAATGGCTTCCTTCACCTAACTCTGTCCCTGTTGTCTTAGCAATACTATTAGCCATTCTACACCTTCTGCTCACTTGCTTTTTTGGAAAACAAAGGTTAGACATAGTGTGTGTGCAAAGTGGACAGGAACCAATGCCACCAAAGGCAGGGTGTCTCCAGAGGTCATGGAGGGGGGAAGTAACCATTTTTTCAGATTTAAAATTTGGCTTTTGCTTTTTCCTCTAGCTCCTGTTTCTATGTTACCTTCTGCATTAGTTTGCTAGGGCTGCCATAACAGAATACCACAGACTGGGTGGCTTAAAAAATAGGAACTTATTTTTTAACAGTCCTGGCGGCTGGAAGTCCAAGATCAAAGTGTCAGTAGGTTTGGTTTCTTCAGAGGCCTCCCTTTGGATCACCCATGGCCACCTTCTCCGTGTGCCCTCATGGGCCTTCTCCGTGGTGCACCTGCAGCCCCAGGACTCTCTCTCTTCTCATAAGGACACCAGTCATGTCAGATTAGGGTCCCACTTTAATGGCTTCATTTTAACTTACCTCTTTAAAGACCTTATCTCCACCTTGAATTTATTTTTGTGTATGGTGTAAGTTGGTGCTCGAGTTTTATTTTTTGGTACGTAGCTGTCCAGTTCTCCCAACACCATTTGTTGAAGAGGCTATTTTTATTCCATTTTATGTTGCTGCTCCCTTTGTCAAATATTAATTGACCGTTGAGACTTGTATTTATTCCTGGGCTCTCTGTTCTGTTCCACTGGTCCAAGTGCCTGTTTTTATGCCAGTACCAGGCTGTTTTGATTACATTGGCCTTGCAATAGAGTTTGATATCAGGTGTTGTGATCCCTCCTACTTTACTGTTCTTTCTCAAAATTGCAGCAGCTACTCAGGGTCATTTATGGTTTCATATAAATTTTTGAAGTGTTTGTTCTATGTCCATGAAATATGCCATTGGTACTTTAATAAGTATTGCGTTGAATGTGTAAATTGCTTTGGGTAGTATGGACATTTTGATGATGTTAATTCTTCTGATCCATGAACATGGTGTGTAATTTCAGGGGAAAAAAGGAAGGGTTTATAGGAACAAGTATAAAGGACACATGGACAAAAACTAGTGGGGGTGGAAATGGGAGGGAGGTGGGGAGGACTGCAGGGGTGGGCTGGGATCGGGGTAAAGAACAGAAAACTGTACTTGAACAACAGTTAAAAAAATAAATACAAAAATTTAAAAAAGACCTTATCTCTAGATGTCATTACACACTGAGATACTGGGTATTGAGAGGTCAACATATAAATCTGGGGGAACACAATGCAGCCTATAATGCCTTCTTTCTCTATCAGTAGATACACCCTGGAAAGGCTGTATTCATTCTAGATATTCACATAGAACACAGTCATTAAAGTAAGGAAGACCTGGATTTCAGTCCCATCTTTGCTACTTCCTAACAATATCACCCAAGGCATTATTATTGGATTTGCTAAGTCTCAGTTTCCCCAGCCATAAAATGGGAATGCTAATAATAATTCCTGCATTGTGAGGTTTTTGTGAAAAATAAGAAGAGGCATGCATACACTCAGTTTATTGACTAGCTCAATAAATATTAATTATAATAATATAAGTGAAGATGAATTATGAAACCCTCTAGAAAAGGAGATTTTGACTATAATCAAATAATGGACATTAACTGATACCTGAAATTTTTTACCTAAAATATAATTTTTCTATAAGTCTTCTAGAGTTTTCACTAAATGTGTTACTTTTTCCCCATGTCAGAATTTGTTGGACTGTGTGGTTTAGAAGAATGGTAATTTAGTAGAGTTGTAATGACCACCCCAGCCAAATATCCTGTAGTACTGATTTCAAGTACATTTTTATTGACCCCATAAGTGTACTCATATTTAGAGAATTTGCCCTGATTTTTGGTTCAGCCATGATCGTCATCATAAGTACAGCACAGTCTACCACTTAAGTCAATGAGCTCCATTTAGTCAAGAGATTAAATCCCATCCAAAGATTCATGGACTGTTTGCTTCACTTAAATGAATCGGTGATTCACAGTTACCGATCAACCTACTAATACCACCATTCATAAATGGGAATGGGCCAACCCCTGCTGGCATAATTATCAGAGGGAGGAGGAGTGGGGTGGGCCTTGAACAGCTGATGGGTCTTCTCACTTCTGGAGGGAGCGCTGGAGATGACAGCATGTAGGTGGGCTAGGCAACGATGACACCTCCCTGGGGTCCCTTCAATGCTGGGAATTTACTGAGCCTCAGCTGTCAAAGAACAATAAATTTCCCTTCAAAATATAAAACATAAATCAGTGTTTCCAAACACTGAGAGGCAAGAAGAAACTAAATCCCCATAATAATGAAAAGAATCCTGTTAATTAAATCAGCAAGGTAGAGAGCTTCCCTCCCAGCAAACGGCCTGGCTGAACAGTAGAATACCTTGGAGACTGCAGCTGAAATCCAAGCTTTTTCTAGGTTGCAAGCCAGCATCCTGAGGGAACATTTAGAAGGAAAAAAAAGTCCTTAAGCACAGGACAAGTAAACACAACTTTTTCTTTTTCTTTTTTTTTTTTTTTAGAAGCTGTACTTGGATTATGTTTATCTGGGAAGGGAAGTTGCCAAACAAATTGTAAACCAGACTCAGCATATTTATGCCAACCCTTTATCAGATTTGCCACCAGTCAAGGGTAAACCAAAGGCCGGTCCCTGTGAACTAACACATAAAAAAATACGCAAAGGATGCTTAGAAGAAAGAAGACAAATATGTCATTTGTTCTGATTTTTTAAAAATCACTTTTATCAACCATAGCCCTTTTCAACTTATTTTACAACTTATTATAACAATGATTAAGTGTTTACTTCACACATCTTTCTCTTCATCCTGCAAAACTATTGATATAGATTTGTGGTTTTTTTAAATGCTTGGTTAATTGGCTGGTCTGCTAAGAATGAGTCTGTTGCTGTGGTTGAGGAAAGCTGGAAAAAATAGAGGTTAAGGTTTCTTGCAAATCTGTCCCATTGGGAATTGAGAGCCGTGTAATATTACTGCCCTCAAGCCGCGGATAGCAACTTCTATTCCCATCATCAGGAGCCCTCCCAGGGACAAAAGCCACACCCTCTCAACCTCGTCCGTTTTTCTGGTTTTACTCTCCAAACCAACTCACTTCCACCCATAATCCACTGACCTTTAAATCGGTTTTGACTGCCAAAAGGAGCGCTTTTCAAGTCCTAGAGTGCGTTCACAGAATCTGAGATTTCCCTTCAGAACTGGCCCATATTTGAAAATGCAGAAACTTTCCACCTCTCTTCCAGGCATTAACATTTAACAAATCTTTCACATAATGGTTAATCATGTGCTGGCTATTGCCTCAACGTCTTTGAAAAAATATGTTATGCACGTCACAGGACATATTTGCAATACACCATTCATTCAGATTTCTACTTGCCAACAGCAAGGATGTGTTCTTAGTCTTTTGGCACAACAGTCTTCTTACCATCATCTGTGCTCTCCTGTACCTTTGTCCAGCCTGTGACCACAGTGCACACACTCGGAAAGATCATTGTTTGAGTTGAAGGTGTCGGGGCTGCCAGGAGTGCAAACAGTAGGGTGTAGTTTTATACTGATAAATAAAACTGAGTCCACAATCCCTCAGCTCCCCTCACACTACCAAATGCTTTGATCTCAGAGGTGAGAGTGTCAGGAATAAAAAACTAGACAACAAAATGCGGTTTATTTTTTAGCTTTAGATGGCTAAGAAGGGCTTTACGAATCAGCAAGTGGCCACAATATGATGTGCACTTTGTTCCGTTCCTCGGAGCAAAGTAAAACGAGATGGCGGGTCCCACCTCAGCCCCAACTTCTTCACTCCGATGACCCCATCCCGTGGGTTAGGGACCATGGTCTGATTTCTTTTCAGGATGGTGTGTTTTTTTCCTTCGGACCTTCCACAGTGGTTTCTGTATGCTTGGGGGAAAATTTCCTTAAGTTTTTTTTTTTCTTTTAACCAAGTGTCAAGATGTGTCAAGTCACAAGGTACATTTATGAAAAACAAGTGTGTGTGTGCATGTGTGTAAATTTAATGTGGGTACACATAGGCACATTGCAAGAGACAATTTGTAATTCTTTTACCGTGTCTTTCTAATATTCCCCTGCTGGAATTTAAAGAAGTAGTTGCTCAGTGTTTGTCATTTGGAAATGGCTCATAGGTGACATAAGAGTTGTGTTTCACTGGCTTTGTTAATGAATATCTTCAGTCACAGATACATGAGTGACAGATATGTGACATATTTAATGAAGAGTAATTCTGTAAGTAAAGATAGTAACTACTTCCTAAAGGCTGGAATTTGTACTGTTTCACAGAGACTCTGAAACAAAACACAGATTTCATGCAGGTCCAAATGTGTGCCTGGCCCAAAGTTCACTTTTAATTTCTTAAAATATAAGCTCTTTAACTACATCTGTGGATTAACTTGGAAAACCACCTCGCTAGCATTTATTGAGCATCGACTCTGAATAGGCTTCTGAGGTAGGTACTTGGAACAGAGTCAGTTGGAGCTTGATGGTAGCGGAAACACTTCACTTAATCAGATTCCAAAATTAAACACTATAAATGGCATTGTAATTTTGCCTTGATGTTTAAATACACCTGTTGTTTTATTCTGTATACCTGTTATGGTACACCTACCAAGCCCCTTTTCCCCTTTTGTATATGAGGTTTTAAGTGATGACGCAGCGGTAGGTGTGGACAGTGGAAACGAGTGCCACAGAAACTGTCAGGCCTCTCCACAGCCTGGGGGACAACTGCGACACACGTGGTCATCTTCTGTTTACACTGACATCATTTTGACAGCTTAGCACCTTTTTTTTCTTTTTAGGAGTAGGATGGGGGTCAAGTCTTCTGGTTAGGAATTGTCAAAGGAAGACTTTAAAGGGAAAAAAAATAAAGTTTGCATTCCTTTAAGTATTTGGGTGTGACAGATTAAAAGCAAGGCCGGTATGGAGCTTGAGTAATCCCTCACCAAGGTGGTGATCGCAAAGGCTTTCATGTCATCTGGTCACAAGGCCCCTGAGACTTTTCGAGGAACCAAATCCAGTTGACACTCTGTAGCCGCCCTACCCCTCGTGGTGTTCAAAAAAACAGAAGAAAGGGTCCCTGCACCTTCTTGTTTTCTTCCTTTACTGTACAGTTTGCTTTGTTTGTTTGATTTTAAAACTGCCATTATGTGTAAGTGTTGCGAGTATAAATAATTGAGAAGATAACTCTGTGGGGAAACCACTTTTGCTGCCTTTGTGCGAAGGCAGCTCATTATGGCTGGAGACGCCGCATTCCGTACGAGCGATTATGCAACGCCAGCGTGTCGTGGGTGTTAAACAAGAGGAGCAGATATGAGACGGGAAAATAATTTTGTAACTTATTTAATTTGATTTATTTGGTTTCTCAAACAGTTCCTCTAGAGTGTAATTCCCCCGACCACTCCCTGGTTGCGGTGGTCTTTGCCGGACCGCTGTTAGGCACGCCTCGATTCTGCGTGGACCTAAAATGTGTTTGTATTGCGGTTTAATTTCCACCCAAGGAGAGGTTACCCACGAAAACAGAACCATAATTTGGTCATGAGGTTCTTGTGCCCTCTAGGGCTTATCCAGCCAGTTAATATATGTTAATACAGCAAAGTGAACAAAAGGTTAAATAAGAGGGTCAGGCTCTGAACGAGGCCTGGACTGCTTCCTTCTGCTTAAACGGGAGGAAAAGCCCATAATGGCGCTTGCCTGACTTTCACCCCCATCATTTTAAGAATTGCTTTGCCTCCCTGGCTGGCGTAGCTCAGTGGATTGAGCGCGGGCTGCGAACTAAAGTGTCGCAGTTTTGATTCCCAGTCACAGTACATGCCTGGGTTGCAGGCCATGACCCCCAGCAACCGCACATTGATGTTTCTCTCTCTCTCTCTCTATCTCCCTCCCTTCCCTCTCTAAAAAATAAATAAAATAAAATCTTTAAAAAGAAAGAATTGCTTTGCCAATCCTTCACAGCAAATAGTAATTTTAAGTGGACCAACACAGAGCTCAGGGTGTTTGCACTCCATGGTAATGATAGAGTAGCTGTGCTCCCTGGAGTCAATAAGCCCAACAATTGAGTCATTTTTGCCTCCTGCAAGTGAATCATTGCTGTTAGCTTGAATGACAAGATTGCTTATAGAACCAGGGCCCTTCCCGGGCTGACCTCATCCCGGGACAATGAGGTCCAGAGGGCAGGCAGGTGGTGTTTAACACGCTTGTAAGTAAAAGCTGATGTTGGACTTGTACACTCAGTAAACAAGAATTGGGGGCCGGGGGAGAGAGGGGAGGAGCATTTGAGGTACACTGACGTACTTTATTCAAAGGAGCACTTTCTCAGTTCCTGCCTCTTTCCCTTCTTATTTCTTCTTCTCCTTAACATCCTTCCCCCACCCCACGGCCCCCTGACCTCTCTCCCCCATACTCGTAAGGTGTTAGGCAACACCTGTAACAAATGTGCTTGACTTAGATGGCCACAATCCAATCCCAGTTCTGATTAATAAAAGATTCAGAGTGTATTGAAAAAAAATTATCATACATTTAAGATTAGTCTTCAGTTTCTAAGCAGCCATTTGGAAGCAGAAATTTTAAGCACACATAGCAAAATACCCAATGATTGTTTTTAAAGTTATTTTATTGAGTGGGAGAATATGAGGAAAGCGGGGAAAAGGAAAAATGAAACATTGCAGGATGAAATCCTTCTCTAATGATCAAATTACCTTTGAGGTAGAAAAGTTCTAAAGGATGTTTTCTGCCAGCACATGTTGGGGGTCAAAGGTCTGAGGAGCAGTAAGGTTTTACAGTAACCGTGAGAGGTGGGGCTACGAACAGGTAGAATATAAAACAAGAGCCCAACACGTGCCTCTTCCTATCCGAGGCTGACTTGGGCAAATATGAAGATGGAAATCCTATTTCAAGTTGATACATGGTCTAAAAATACAATTTGGATTAAAAATCAGAATGCTGCTTCATTTTTAAACCCCTTAGAACCTTAGTGCCCCTCAAAATCTTAATAACTAGAGTTGGGAACTGATTCATACCATCCTTCCTTCTTAGAGGTTCATAGTACATTTTAGCCTATTAAAGGCGGCGACAGGACTTGCAGCAAAGGACCCATCATCACTTGATTTCACTTCATGTCATTTCCGCTACATTTTCTGACTTCCCAATTTTGGAGAAACACCCAATGACACCAGTGTTCCTCAGGGCACAATTTGAGAAAAACTTTCTTAGAAAGATTGGAGAAAAATATTAAAAGGAAGTTTTCTATTCTCTTTTTCTTTCTCCATCTCAAAAATTTTCCTTCTTCCTACTCACTATTTCTCTGTCCCCAAACAACCCCCCTCATCGTAATGCTTCATTGTATTAATGAGCTGTACACTCAGTTCCCATTACTCTCAGCTTATTCTCTCCTCTCAAGTCAATCGGACTTATCATGCCCCAATGTAACTATAGCTCGTGTTCCTCAGCCTAGAAAAGCCTGATGCCCGCTCTGTCTCTTTGCCTTGTGTCTCTCATACCCAGATGGGTTCAGACCTTGAAGCTAATGTCTTAGTTTGTATCTTTTGTTGTTTCTGACTGCAGAGATAACTAGACCAGAGCCAGGAAGCCAGAACTGTTTTCTGTCTTGGCTCTGCCCCACTCTAGGGAAAATCATTTCATCAGTGATTCCTCTATGCCCCTTGCAAAACGAGGAAAAGAAAATCTCTATGAGCTCTTCTGTTCTCAATTTGACATTAATTCCAAGATAGAGGAACCCTATTTTCATTTATTCATTCAGTTATTTGTTCACCAGACATTTTATTGAGAATGTTACTATATGCTGGACACAATCTCAGTAACGTAGACTTAGGATATGGTCCCTGCCCTCTAAGGCTCTCTGGTGGGAAGCTAGACAAGTAAATTGTGACCATGGTAATGAATAAATGCTGTGGTGGATGTATTAGCCAGGTGCTACTGAGTCTTCCTCAGACTGTGGAACCAGGGAAGTTCCCTGAGAGAGATGCTCTCCAGTGACAACTTTGAAGGGTGTAGTGACCAGGTGACCATGGGAGAAAAGCCATTCAGACAGAAGGGATAGTGTGTTCCTAGGAAGTCAGCATGTTAACTTTACACTTATTCATTGCCTCTTTGTTTATTTGTGCATCATCTGACTCCAAAACAATAATCTGGGCCAGTTAAACCAATTGCTAAATTAAATTATTTTTTGGTAGATGATGATGATGTTATTTGTCTATACTGTGAAAATGAAGATAATTCAAATGTGCCATCCTTTCTATTTCTAATAGTCCATATAAACCACTTTAGGAAATTCTGATAGATGTGAAATATATAAATCTGCTCTAAAATTCTTTTAGATTGTGATACAATGCGTTTGCTTCTTTGTCTGTTGGAGATTATAGCTTTGTGTGGAATGTCAGAATTGAAAGTTGATGTCTTTATTTCTCTGAAAATCAGGAGAAAAAATGCACTAACTAACCCTCTAAGTAAAAAATATTTAAGGACTAAAGCAGATGTGGCATTACTGCTGGTTTGCTAAGTCTCTTCTGATTTATAAAGATATATTTTATGTCTTTTATGATTACGGGATGATGCTAAAAATTTTGTAGGTAATAATACCGTCACATCAGAAAGACTGCATATAATATCTCTGAAGAAGATACAGAATGCTACCCAGCTGTCAACTCAAAATAAAAGTTGTTTAATTTGATATTAAGAAAAGGCAGTCCACAAATTCTATTTGGAATTTGGTGTCTGATGTTTGAACATCATAAATGTGAGGACATTGAGTCATTTGTTCATGAACAGATTTTTTGTCTTGCTGTTTGACATAATGGAATATGTTTTAATAACATTTTTAAAGATTATTGTTGGATATATAGCTGTTACAACTATAGTTTACTCAAAGTGACTTTAAAATTTTTTAAATCTTTGATTTTTTTCCCTTTGACACCTGTATCAGATGCCAGTATAAACTGGTTAAATACAACAGCATTCGGTTTAAACAGAAAAACTATAACATAAATGCGTATTTATGATATTTTGTTTGTTGGATCTTTTTCTTAATATTACTTGACTTTCTGTGTTTTAATCTCATTTTCTCGTATTTTGGGTTGAAGCCACTCTATAGCTTAACACGTAGGAGATTTCTCACTTACAGTTGCCTTTAAAAGTGCTAAAATCTCAGCCTCTCGAACAAGAGACCCAGCCACAATTCAGAGAAAGCAGTGGTATTGATGAAGGGCCCTGAGAATGTTGCCACTGTCTGCATGTGTGTTCCGCCACATCCTTTCTTTCAACCAGCAGGAGAATGGAGACAAGGATAAGAGCCTGGCCCATCCAAACACTGCTGGCACGCCAAGCTGGCCTTCTGAAGCCTCCCCTGCTGCTTCGGAAAAAGGAGCCCCACAGACAAATGAAAGGGCCACCGGGACATTCACATGCATACACCTTCCTTCCAAACACCAAGTGGCTTTCGATTGCTGGTGTTGGGCTGGTTCGGCCTGAGTTGAAGAATAGAGACTTAAGAACCATTTGTTTCACCATTTTGAGTGAAGTGCTATATTTTTCACCTTAAAAGCCCATTTAAAAAGAAAAATATGTTTTGAAAGGAGAACACAATTTGGAAGCCATCACACTTAATGGAGTCCCTTTTAAATGTAACACTTTGTCCTATCAGTTCTCTTCTAAATTAGTTGTCACTGACTAGAGAAAACCCACCCTTGATTGTCTTACCCTGTTGCTTAAAACATACCTATATATATTTTTTTCTATAGTCAATTCTGGAAACTCTCTAGTAGATTTCATTGTTAAGTGTGGAGTAGGAACCAACTTCTATAGCAATTCACAGTGTAACAGGTATGTTACTGTCACTGGCCTATGAATCTGGTCACGCAAATTATTTCAGAGTTAAAAGAAAAGGCAAACTGGACCTAATAGAAATAAAACCATGACTACAGAAGTTTGTTCTGACAATGGACTTGGCCCGCTGTTCTGAGACAGAGCACTTTGTAAAATCTAGTGGCTATATAAAGAAGAAGTAATGTTTTTGGAACTAGCCAAGCAGTTGATTATAGTTGTTGCCACAGCTCTGGAATATTCATATGGTTTTGGAATTTTGATGAGATTAGAGGGTTTTGAAGTTAAAGTCACTTCTTTCTACTTTTTGCTCTTCTTTTGTCCTTTATCTTGAGTGACATGTATAGCTTCTCAGCCTGAAAGTCTGACTGCCAACGCAAAGCGAACATTTGAACAATTGAGTTTCTCCCTCCTCACCACCACAAATAGGAACTCCTTCTCAATTTCAGTTTTCATCACCTATGTACTGTGGCACACCAAACAGATGGTCAGGTTTATCCTCATACTACCTCGTGTATTTGTATTTCTTCTTTGTGTTTAGGCACAATTCATCAGCAGTCGTCTAAGCCAAATGTCTCACTTTTCATTCTACCACCTTAATATTGGTTCCTTTTATTTCCCTCTTCTGCTTGGATTAAATAATAGCTTTCTACCTTTTCATCTTCTAGCTTCTCATCAGTTCATCTTGTACATGCTCTTGGACCAGATCTTCCTCAGGCACCGTGTTTTATTCTATCATGTACCATTCAGGAATTTTAGGGGCTCAGTTTGTCACACCAGAGTGGCAGGAATGGGGACATGTTGGCCCAAACTTCCAGCTAGAAGATGAGTAGTCCTAAAAACCTGATGCACAGCATGGTGACAATAGTTCATCATACTGTATCATATACTTGAGAGTTGCTAAGAGTGTAAATCTTGAATGTTTTCACCACAAAAAAGAAATGGCAATTCCATGACACGATGAAGGCTTTAGCTAACGCTACGTGATAATCATTTTTTACAAAATAAGTATCAAATCAACATGCCGGATACCTTGACTTTACACCATGTCATATATCGGTTATATTTCAGTAAAGCTGAGAGGGCTGGTAAAAACCCTCCCACCAACTTGTCTATTAACTGTAGTCATGTTTTCCGGACCAAAACCAGGAGCCATTCCACACTCAGTTTCTTCACCCTCCCTTGCGCAAAATACGCCCTGGCCTGCCTCGGTGTCTTCACACATGCCGTTCCCCTATGTCTGTCCTTCCCAATAATCTATGCTCTTTAATCTGATTCAGTATTCCTCTGCCAAGAACGTGATGATTGACCTCCACCTGACTCCTTTAATTGACCCTGTCACACTTATTTACTGAGTGTGGACTGTGTTGATTTGTAATTACTATGTATTCTCAAATGGGGATTTTTAATTTGTCTCTGTGGGTGTGAAGAATAAAACTCTTTAAAGGCAAGGACTGCCTTTTCAAAATTTTAAATATATATGGAGAGAGTCCTATAATTACATATTCATGTATTCAATATTATGTATAATTCCTTATTATTTATGCCATTGTCAAATTTTTGTCATTAAACTTGTCTTTTGTTAAGTATAGAATGTGGAAGACTTAACCAATGTGTGACACATGTACAAGGTTACTGTGGACCTTGAAAATTATTCTAATTTGGGGGGGGCTACAAAAGGATGAAAA
This sequence comes from Phyllostomus hastatus, assembly GCF_019186645.2. Classification (NCBI taxonomy): domain Eukaryota; kingdom Metazoa; phylum Chordata; class Mammalia; order Chiroptera; family Phyllostomidae; genus Phyllostomus; species Phyllostomus hastatus. The sequence continues at coordinate 5,598,319 of NW_025334033.1, read as the reverse complement.
TAGGCCTTATATGGTCATTGCTTCTCTACACTTTTCTTTCCCTGCCTACCACTTACTCTCTCTCAGTCCCTCTCTGGGATATACACACCCCCAGAGAAAGCATCCGCTAGTACAAGTCTCTGAATGGAGAGGAGGGGGGTGCTTAGTAACTTTTGACTGAATAAAGGGGGCATGGGATAATTTCTTATTAAGAAATGAGGCTTAGAAAACTCTTTATTCCCCTGGGATAGTAAAAAAGGGAAGAAGAGAGCAAACACTAGAACAAGGCATGATGGAGTAGAGGCCAGATTTTTAGCAACTGTTCTTTTTCTCTTTGCTTTGACCTATATGGTAGTATATCTTTTTAACTTTATCTTACTCTTTTTTTCAGCAACTGCACAGAAAACTTAGCCAGGTGTTAAATTCTGGCAAAGTTGGTTGCTTGACGTATGTATACACACATGTATACATATATGTATGTGTATATGTGCACACACCCACATATGGCTGATGACTTCTCTCAGTATATCTTAAGGCCACATCGTTTCCTGTTCCACTTGGTTGACAGGGCATCTCTGATGTGACAGATTTATTCGTCTAGAGCAGGATCATGAGGTTGAAACCATTTTAATTCTTAGCAAGACAGTGCACATGGCTTATGTCGATTTTGTTGTCAATTTTTTTCCTCTTATATATTAGGGAAGCCCGTGTCAGTGTAAATCAGTGGTAATGAAATCAACATTATGGCATCTTTGATACTGCATTTGCTAAAACCTTTCTGGATGTTTAATTCAGCACTTAATGATTGATATTACAGACAGTGGATAAACATTTCTGATGGATCTGTTTGCTCACAGATGAAAAGAATCTAATCCTTTTGTCTCTTTGATTTAAAGAGTGTGATGCCTTTGGAGAGGAAACAGTTCAAATGTGGTCATCATAGGTTGATGGCACTAAAAATAGAAACTCACTTAGAAAATTTGCTGTCAAGAAGAGTGGAGCATTCTTTCTGAACTCAGGAACGTGTGGTTCATGCGAGCTTGCTTGTAGATGGTTGCTACAATAAGGCTTCTTTCATACAGGTGTGTTTATGCCCCAGGCTTGCTGGCCACAGTCCATTCCATTTACAGAAGCTGAATTAAACAATAACTACCGCATTGCAGAAAATGGTGTGTGTGGGGGGGAGGCAAGGGGGAAAGGTGAGCGTCAAAGGAGATGCCTGAGAGCTTTGTTAGGGCCAAGAAAAACCCTGTTGCAGTTGTCAGAGCTTGTTGATGTTGCTGGGAACGGCACTTTTTTTTTTCTCCTGGATTTTGTGGTTCTGCCTTAGGAAAGAAAGTAAAATAGAACGGAAGAACAAAGTCCTACTCTATAAATCAGCAGCTGCTCCTTGCCAGATCAAAGGAGTGACATTTTTGCTCCTGGACTACTTGTCCACTTGAGGGCTTGACAGGCAGCTAACAGCTGGCCTGCTAGACTGTATGGGAGAATCAGCCTACATCTTCTTCCGAGCAGATGACAAGCTAATCAGAGGGAGATCCATAGCACAGGGCATGTGAGTGCACCTTGATCTCCTCAAACATATCTAATATGTAATTGCTAAACAGCTTGGTGCATTTTTGGCAGGTTAATGCTTAGGTGGTTTCCACTGAGAAGCAGGATAGAGAATTAATACTTCAATCAAAGGTGATCATGAAAGCTAAAAAGATGCTAGATTTGTCGGATCTTCTTCTCTTATCGTGAATTAGTAAACGGCTAGGAACATAATGAGAATTGGCTAAATATATGTCACTCATGATCAAGTAACTGCTCGATTTTTCCAAGCCCAGTCAGGAGACAGTGTTCAGGTAGATGAACAGGCAAGGGTCATTGGTAATTTTGAAAATGATTACTCCTGCTTTTTAGGCTGAGAAAGCTGAACAAAGTGGGAGATGTATCTTCTGTGCCTGCAAAGTGTTGTTTTCAGAAGCACTATTAAGGTGTGTAGGTATACAGGTCTGGAATTTTAATGTCAGTAGTAAAACCTTCAAAGTAATTCATTTTCTAGTTGATTTCCATCTGCAATAAATCATGTACAGGATGAGGTAATATACTGCAACTTATGTCTATTGACTTAGTATTTTATCTCTAAGAGGATATGAATAGCTAAGAAAGTTTACATGTTTTCTTCTTCCTCACTTTCAAGTAACTTTGAAAGATCACTTCTATAGTGCATGATAAGTAGCCACATTTAAATAATCTGATGGCATTCTGTTAAGAGTAATAGTGCTTCAAAATCATAACCTGCTGGGGTGTTTTGTTATATGGCATCAGGGATGATTATACTTAGAGAATAGTGTTTATTGTTGCTCAGTATTATAATGGAAATAAAAGGTAGTTTTCTATCTTGGAATTTCTCAAATACTTTTATTAAAAACTTTACTATTGGCCATATAAACCTTAGTCAAATAATATGCCAAATTTTCCAGGTCACCTTTAAAAATTTTTTAATTATAAAAATAATCACACTTATTATTAAAAACTCAAATAGCACAAAATTACATGAAATAAAAAGAAAACTCTACCACCTTTCTCTTAGCCATTCCTGAGAGATAACAATTTCCACGAAAACACTTTCCTGGCCCTACTTCCATTTAGGAGGTACAGATGGAATAAAATGAATTAAATTATTATAAATTGTTTGTCGCTCAAGGCAAGTGATTAAAAGACTGTTTAGATCCAAGATAACTAAAGAGAATAGTGCGTACATTTTCACAGCTAAGGTTCATGGTTAAAACTTGATCTTTGCCAGTTTCTTTTCCTAGGCACAGTACTAGATCATCTGTTTGGTTTGTGGTCTGGACAAGAACCTCTCAAACATAAATGCTCATGGGTCACCTGGATATCTTTTCAAATATTGATTCAGATTCAGTAGCACCAGACTGGAGACTACAATATTTCTGCATTTCTAACAAGCTCAGGATGACATCGATGTGGCTGGTCAATGGAACACAAGAGTTGCAAGGACCTGGAGAACCATTAAGAGAGTATGATTCCCAAATAGCTCGCCTTACTACCCAGTCCCCTAGCAGGTGCCTGCTCCAATGTCTGAGGTCCCTGCCATGGTATCACACATTTGGATTAGCTGTGATCTCTGGAAAAACCCTGTTGCTTGGGCACATGCTACCTGTGGGGGTACATGGGGATTAGTTTAATAGTCACCCACCTAGTGACTATTACCAATAAAAGAACAGAGCTCTTTAGGAGGAGACATTAGCTGGGTGCATTTTGAGTGTAAGTTAAGATTTAACTCAGCCTCAGTCTATGTGCCAGACACTGTGCCAAGGATTTTACGTATAATGCCCCTCTTAATCTCCAAAACAATCTGAGCCCGACTATTGCCCCAGTTTATAGTCAGGAAACAAAATGAGACTTGGGAGGTTAAGTAGACTTGCCCAGGGTCACACAGCCAGAAGAGGGCAGACAATTTGAGTCCATGGTCTTTATCACTTTGCTATTTAGAGAAGTCTAGAATAGGAAATAATAATTGAAGAAGGTTTACCCAAAGTGGGGTAACTTAGTAAAGAACCTCTGTGAGCCCTCATAACTTCAAAGAAGAATTAGATAGAAGAACAGATATTGAAGGAACATAGTAGAAGGTCACCGAAGATAAGCTCACCTACTTGGTACTTTTGCCCAGGGCCTTTGACGTCAGCACAAGTACTCCGTACGCAGGGCGTGTTCATAAAGCTACGAAGGGTTCATGATTCCAGATTCGTATCATATTTTCATATTGTAAATTTATGAGTGCTAGTTCATTTGTCTTTAAAGTTGTAGACAAATCTGGTATCTATCAAAGTATAAATTAAGCTGCAGCTCATGGAAATTAATTACGAACCATGATTATGTGCCCAAGTAGCTCATGAATTTCATTTACCTTTCTTTGTTCACCATGGCCTCTGAGAAAAGACCCATTGTCTGGCCATTGGTGAAAAATTTATGTTTGCCACATGACTCAATCATTTCTGTGTCCAAGTACATGGTCAGAGGTATTAAACCTGCTTAATACATTGATTTACTCATTTTAATGTGTCTGACTAAGAAACCCCCACTCTGGACCTTAACCACAGTATAGAAAAAACTAGCTGTGTGTGCGTGTGTGTGTGTGTGTACTAGAAAAAAGAAAGAAACTTGATCACTGACTTGCCAAGGTTGAGGTTTCATTGTTTCAAACACCCAGTAGTAGCAAGCTTTGTGAATAAGCACCATGAACAGGTCCCCGGTCACCAGGCTGCCTACAACACCTCCTCCAAGTTGACCTGAGCCTTCTTCAACAGTTCACCTCACTTCCTACACCAGACCAGTCCCTGCAAAAGCCTCAGTTCTGGGGAGTCTTGCTTCCTCCCCGTGTTCAGGGCTGGCGGTTTTCCAGGTGACTCCGCGGAGGCTGCACTTTTTAACAAAAGGAATGCTGCCTGAAGGAGTTGGTTACCAGGTGTGGCATGAAGTTAGTGAACCAGAAAAAAGGGATTTATCAGCCATTTAAAAAGAAGGGGGAAAAGAAAGAAAGAAAGAAAATAAATCAACCAGCAATCAGGAATTACACCTAAGCCTACTTCTATGAATCTGAAATATGCTTTGGGGTGAAAAGCCTTTAAAAGAAAAATCACGATGGTGAGATTTCAGTTGCAGGAAAGTATGCAAAGCTGAAAAGTTTGGCTCTTCTGTGGGGGGTTAAAGTGGGGATGGGAGTGGGGAGGTCTCCAGGAGACAATTCTCCAGCAAGACAACAAAATAAAATTTTAATGATATTTTTCTATCTTGGCTTTATTCTTTTTAATGTATTCTTTTTTCATCTCCAAGTTGACTCAAAAAATCCTCATGATTCTTGGAAAGTCATTGAATTTATCTCTATAATTAAGTTATTTTAAGCTAACAGTCTTAGTATATGCTTTCTAAGGACCCCACATAACTAATGCATTTTCTGGTTTAGTAAAATTTAGTGAGAAAGTAGATAGTATTAGCAGACACTCTCCAGAGCCTTTGTGTGAGCTTGGATACTAACTTTGTGTTCAATACAAATCAATGGAACTAGTGCACTTTAGGGTACTCATTCCCTAAGGAGTCACTAATGGAATTATCTCTAGCCCTTAAAAAAAGTCACAATGAGCCTAATGAATTCTTTTTGTGAGTGAAATCTGGATAAGGCACTAGACTTACTAGCACATTTTATTTATGGCATTTATCATATGTGGCACGTTTTACAAACGTGCAAGTTCTACAAACCTCAGAATGTTTTTAAGAGCTATTTAATATCTGAGAAGACTTTGTAATTTTGAGTTAAATTGTTTGTACCAATAGAGAAGCATATTATATGTCCTCTACTTCAAAATCATTCCAGGATGACATTAAGACTTAGAGAATTTTTTTTTAATATCAGATACAGATGAAAAACTTAACAGTCTTTGGATTGGAAATAACTTTTAGGGGTTTTCATTAAAGTTGGGTGCAGCTTGCTGCATTTTGGTTAGTTGGATGTCTTCAGCAATTTTTCAAATGTTTTGGGTTTGGCAAAGTCCAAAATGTTTTTGCCAAGACCCTCTTTTCCCCTTATTTTTTAAGCCCGTGTGAAATTCAAGGATAACTTAATCCATATGTGTCTGATTCATTTACACTTAACTCATCAAAATGTTATTTTGTAAGACCCATTTAATATTCAAGAAACCTTTTGAGCCTTTTTAAGACGTCTTGCTTTCTGTCTTTGAACCAAGAGTTGTATTTTTCCATGTGAATGGAGCTTGGACCTTGAAAGCTTAATGATCAGTTGATTTTCAACTTAGACTCTTTAAAATCTAAATTGAATCAAAACTCGATATTCTGTGTACTTCTGGAGCACTGAATACATTCATTTTTAAAATACAGGTCAAGAGGAAGTAGAAAAAATTTCATGTCATTAAATGTGGGGGAAAGACCATATCTGGAAATTTTATCATACTGATATTAGAGAAAAAATTACTCCTAACTTTATTTTTTCTAATCTATAATTAAATCGCTCCATTTTATATGTACATTGGTGTGTGTTTTTTTAGAGTGGCTTGTGGATCATTGGTGCAGTGGGTTAATTTCATTTTTTAGTGTTGAAGTGTTCTTACAGACAACTCATTAATTGTTAATTTTAATAATAACATCTATGACCCTTACAATTTATCCCAAGATCAGGGGAGTTGACAACTGGCAAGATTTGTCTGTTAAGAGATTTCTGAAAAATTGGGGCCCATATGTTTTTAAAATTCTGTGTGATTTAAAAGAATGTGGTAGAGTTATGAATCTGGCAAGATACAGCACTGTGGATTAAAAACATTGTTAGAGAACAAAAATTCAGAGAGGCTCAATAGGGCCCAAGTGAAAAAAGCAAAATTTCTGTGACCCTTTGCAAAAAGGATCTAGTGAAAACCTTCAGAGGCTTCTATGCATATTTGTTTGGGAGACCTGGACCAAGAAAGGCCATTGCCATAACTGCTAGTGAACATCCAGTCCATGCCATGGTAACTAGCCGAAAATGTAATACTGGAGTGGCATTTCCAAGTTCAGCGCTTCTATAAAGACCTGCTAGCGCACAGAATGCTTTTTTAATGTTCTGCATTGTTGTGTATCCCCCATTGAACAACCTTTTGAGAGGACCCCGTTTTTACTAATGTAAACATTCTGACGAGTATCCAAAGAAATGACCTTTGAGTGAACCTCTAACCTTCCCTGTAATTATTTGTTTGAAGACAGTGTGGAGTTCTCCTGCTGAGAACTAAGAACCATGATGCCTTGCAGCTCTGTGAGTAAGGGAGTGTTTGGGGGAACTGGAGAGAAAGACATAAATAAGGGAACAACCTCCAGATGTAAATAATAAAAGAGCAAAAGGGTGAAATTAAAAAGGGAAAAAATAGCAATTCGTTTTACCTAAAGAGCTGGCCTATAGGAAAAAACAAAGCCGGGATTAGTAGCACAGAAAAAAGGGGGGAAGCCCTGCCATGTGTGTCTCCATCAGAAACTTCAAGGACAGAAAAGGTTTCTCCCTCTCTTTGGGCACCACCCTCGCTCTGTCCTAACCTCAGCTGAGAAAATGAGTTCTCGGGTCTGGTGATCTCAGGTCAGACCCTCTTGGTCCCGTAAAAACAGGGAGGAAAGCGTAGATAGTTAAGTTCCTTTTCTAATTTGAGGAAGAATTCTGGAAGGCTCTGGGATCTATCTGGGCAACACTTCTGGTGCCAGGTGGGAATAAATATGCAGTTACGACTTCCCTTTTGTTTTCACCTCGCCTAGCCTGTCACTTTCTTCCCCAAACCTGCAGGGGTGGAACATTTTTGACAACTGAGCTATATACTTTCTTAAGTAATAAAGAAGTTCATTGTTTTGCAACCAAACACCATATGCAAAAGACTCCTTTGGTTTCCCTGCAGCTATTATTCCCCAGCCTAATTGTATTCCCGCTGCAGTGCTCACAGGAGGCCTGAGCGAGTGTGCCCTGCTGTCCTTGGAAGGGGCTTCAACTGGGGACTTCATCTCTGTGAGGAACGCAAAGCTGCCAACACACGCTAGAATTTTTTTTCGGCTAATTTCAAAGAATGAGTTTTCAGTTCCTGCCTGTGGCCCCATGCGGACTCATTAATCATTAAGTCCCCATGCACTTAAGATTTGACACTGGAAATATTGGGAGATGTTACAAATGGGTATATATTTTAAGGGACAGCTAGCTATATGCTAGGCATCCCCCCTCCTGGTATGTCCACACCCCCCCCCCACATGCACAGCCAATGGATCCTGTGCATCATCAGCTCAGATGTAGGGGGAGTGCATGTCATTAAATGCACAGGGACAAGGGTAACTCACAAATGGTGGAAAATTGTTTTGTTTTTATTAAATTTAGAGAAATAAAGGAGATTTCTTATCATCTTACTCTGTTTGTACATGAATATTTGATGGGCATTATTAAACATTAAAGTAACATGAAGTAGGCACTTATTTTTGGATTTCCAACAAAATTAGATCCAGGCTTCCAGACGAAATAACTGCTTCTCCACATTCCTGTGATTCAGCCACCACCACCTGATTTGAAAACGTTTCTTGGGCTCTAATATCAACCATGTGTACCTGAGGCTCTGTCTTTCTAGTGGGTTGAAAGGTGGCTGGGTTTATGGTTGGCAGTTACCTTATCCCTGCCCTGGGTGTCCCAGCTTAGGCTGGAAAGGCCGCCCCCAGCTGGCACTGACCTCTAAATGACCCCTAACTTTACAGGCTTAAACTGCAGGAGTTGCCGAAGAGCAGAAGTCTTTCTGGCCAGCACTTATTACTGCTGTGTTGGTGATAAAACTTCAGACAGCCTAA
>NW_025334033.1:5372485-5584985 GCF_019186645.2 Phyllostomus hastatus | reverse complement strand
ATGCACGGAGGACCCCCTGCCCACCCTGGAATGACTATGTCAACACAGAGTCCCACAATGTTAAATTCTGTAGATCCCAACGTCGGCGGACAGGTTATGGACATTCATGCCCAATAGTAAAAGCGAACTCAAGGAAAAAGGAAACACACGCAAAAACTATTTTAAGACTTTCTGAACTTTGACCAGATGTTGACACTTAATATGAAATTCCAGACAGCTGTGATTATTTTTTACTTTTGTCATTTTTCATCAAGCAACAGAGGACCAATGAGACAAGAACACAAATGTGAAATCATGGGCTCACTGAGACGATTCTGTCCATGCAAAGATCCTCTGGAAAAAGACTCCGAGAGTTATAACTACTGTAGTATAAACATAGGAACTAAGTTAAACTTGTACATTTCTGTTGATCACTCCGTTATGTTGCCTCAAATAGTTTTAGAAGAGAAAAATAAATATATCCTTGTTTTCCACACTATGTGTGTTGTTCCCAAAAGAATGACTGTTTTGGTTCATCAGTGAATTCACTATCCAAGAGAGACTGTGGTATATTTTAAACCTGTTGGGCCAATGAGAAAAGAACCACGCTGGAGACCATGGTGAGCGTGTGGCTGAACCTCATCCCTCAGACTCCAGCTTCAAGAATGTGTTTTCATGCCCGGCCTTCGTTCCTCCATAAATGTGTCCTTTAGTTTCAAACAGATCTTTATAGTTTGTGCTTCATAAGCCAATTCTTCTTATTATTTTCGGGGGACTCTTCTTCAAAGAGCTTGCCAATGAAGATTTAAAGACAAAGCAGGAGCTTCTTCCAGGAGTTCTAAGCCTTGGCTGTGGACAAAACAATCTTAAGTTGGGCAGCTTTCCTCCACACAAAGAAGTTACCGGTCCTAGCACCGCAACTAGGGCTTCATCAGAAACTCAAAGCTTGGGGGATAAAAACGGAGCAAGAGAATACTGTAACAAACTTCGTACAGAGTTCGGTCTATTAATTGTTTCATGTTAGATATTCTATGTGTTTACCTCAATTGAAAAAAAGAAAAGAATGTTTTGCTAGTATCAGATCTGCTGTGGAATTGGTATTGTATGTCCATGAATTCTTCTTTTCTCAGCACGTGTTCCTCACTAGAAGAAAATGCTGTTACCTTTAAGCTTTGTCAAATTTACATTAAAATACTTGTATGAGGACTGTGACGTTATGTTAAAAAAAGGTGTTAAGTCACAAAATGCGGTAATAAATATTTCATTTTTGATTTTTTGTTAGGCTTTTGTGTTTTTCATAGTTTTAAGGCGAAGTGGTAGAATGCCCACTACATATGGTGTTCAACGTGGGTGAGGGTTTTATCCCCGGAAGTTGAGTACATTTGAAACTTAACTTACCAACAATATTTAAGGTAACAATCGGTAACCTTTGTGTGTACATTAGGCCTGTAAATTCTCTCAACAGAAAACTTCTAAAGGTACGAAATTCTGTGTGTGTCTATGAGCCAGCTTGAAGGATCACCTTCAGTGTGTCCAACCTCCTTTTTAAATGCATGATGTTAAAAAAAATAGTTTCAGATAAAGCTTTTTATGTTCCTCTTCTGCCAGAAGAAGGGCTTTTTCAGGGTTAATTTTACATAATAAGAAGTAACTAGCGTCTGTGCTCAAATATAATTCATCTGCCTGTGTTTTTTCTCTGTCTTACTAAAATACTGTTGAATATGTAAATTAAAATTTACATATAGATGTTCATAGCTGAGTAAACAACTTCGATAGTTTGAAATCCTGAGTTGAAAAGATTAATTAATCATTGATCTTTAATATATATTATATTATGATGTCTTTTTATTTCAGACGCCTCCGTGTGCAGGTATGCTAGTGTGATTTGGTGACTAAACTTAAATTTTTTTCTAAAACAGCAAAACAGGCAACACAATGTTTGTTTTTTTTTCCAAAATCTCATGCAACATTCTTGGAAATCTGTGTCATTAGCTGGCAGATACCACACAAACAATGCCTGCCGAAGTGTACACAGTGAAAAGAAGTGTGAGGCAGTTGCGCGCCCCCTCAATTTTTCCAATAAATACACTATCCTGGAATTTGGTAATACCTAAATTCTAAATCATAGGTTTAGAAGAGATAATATGGACTTTAGGCAGTTGTGTAATGTCACCTTGACAGGGAAATAGTTCACTTTCTCAGAAGTCCAAGTCTGAATCTTACGTAGGGTTCTTCCACCTTCCCACTGCAGAATCATTAATAGAAGTTGTATACGAAGGAACAAGGAAATAAACTTCCATTGTTTTGTGTTGTTTTTAGATAGGTAGAATTTCAATGAATATGTACTGCTGTTTAAACCTAGACATAACATTTCTGATGTAAACTAACTGATAATGGAGAAATTTGGTGCCACTTGCAAAAAGAGATAGCTTCCCTCTCATTTTTGTTATTCCACTTCACGTGGAGTCTTTTTGAAAATTTTAAATATTTGTATACTTCTACTTTAAATGCTTTTAGGTAAATCTTGACACCTTCTCCATTATAAATGAACTCTAACATCAGCTGAACTTTTTGGGGGGAAGGGCAAAGTTTTTCTTCCTTTCCTTTCAGTAAAGTAAATGCCGAAGGATTTGCTTGCTAATTAGCTCATGTTTAGGAAGTATTTCATGCGATTATTAATAAGCTAATTTCATTGAAGTTTAGATCTCAGAGCTCTCTACCCTTTTTTAATGAATAAAATGATCTCAGGTGTAGTCTCTTCAACAAAACCACATCCTATCATGTTAGTCCTTTCAAATATTTGGAGATGAACAATAATTTTAATAAGATTTGTTTGCGTTTTCTTGCCCCTCCCCACATATGTCAAAGCTGAGAGGTGGTAGAGTTGCCCAATTTGTATAATGCTTTTTTTATACTACCTCCGAAAGCACTTGCTCCTATCTCGGGTTTACTATTTAGTATAAAGAGTTCCGATTTGGGTATATTTAAGAAAGACTCAGCTGTCAAAAGCAAAGAAACTGGGAATGGTGTTTTGACAACCATATAGTGTTAAAGGCAATACTGTAGTCTGAATAAAATTGCTTATGTTCTCCAAAACAAGAGTAATATAAAAACACTTTTTATTTATATGGAAAAGCAAAGCAGAAATAAATTCCAAAGGTTTCCCTTTCTTTAAGAAATTCTGAGAGAACTGCAGTTGCCATCTGTTAAGGGTTTGGAATTGAGCAAGGAGCCACATTTTAAGGGAAAAGGAGAAAAAGACCAGGAAAGCCTGTGTCTCCCATCCACCCTGGCTTCCCCCCACCACTCCCCATTCTCCCCAGCTCGCCCTGGTTAGATTCGCCCAGAAGAGTCCATCTGTATCCTCCTGGCCTCCTCGCCCCCTCCCGCCCTTGTGGGCCTGTTAACCGGGCGCAGATTTGGGAAGGGAAATGTGGCTAATATCTCTAGCAGCTGTCAGAGGAGGGACCCTCGTTCAAAGGAACGAGACAGGGATCCTCCACAAGTTCCCCATTAGTCTTGCAGGCCAGCAATTTGATAAGGAGCCTGGACCTCCACTGCAAGTTGCCACTGTGTTAGAAAGGCCGGTGTCTGGGTGTCTGGATGTGTCCAGGGGCCCTTGTTTTGCAGCCACGGGGCCCTCGATGCCCACCGCCCAACGGGCAGCGTCGGCGAGGACGCGCGTCCTGGAGCCCAGGGAGGCAGGGGCGGGGGGCAGAGGCGCGCAGACTCTCCGCCTCCTAGCCGGGCGCCCCGCCCTCACCTGGCCCCCCTTTGGAGTGTGTGTGTTAGACGCAGGTAGACAGACGTGCTTCAGACGGCTGCGGGTGGGAGAGCGGGGCCCCGAACAATTGCAGTCGCCGACTCAGGGCGTCGCGCGCAGCCGTCGGGCCGGCGGGGAGGAAGCGGCGGCGCAGGGGACGTGCGGGTCTGATGGCAGAGGCCGGTCGGACTGTGATGAGAATGGAGACCGTCGGGGCCGTGTTTGAAGGGAGGTTTTAATATTAATAGTTTCGGTGTAGAGACAGAAGGGAGGTTGCGTCTACGGCTCCTCGGGGCAGACTCTGGGTGACAGCGATGATGGATGATCCAGCAGAGCCCAGCGGCTCCTCCCCTCCAGCCCCAACAGTGTCAAAGCTACTTTAGTTGAAGCTTTAGAAATAAAATAAATAAACAGCATCACCCCCCCCCCCTTTACTCTTCATACACCTCCACCCGCACCCCCCGCTTTCCGACATCGATTTATGGATCATTATGAATCAATTACTGTTCTCAATACTTTCCCATTGGCTTAAATAAAACAGTCAAAAGATGAAAACGTGGGGTTCTGTGGGGATTGCCCCCCCCCCCCCGCCACACACACACACACACACACAGGAACAATCGCAAACCCATTATCTCATCATCAGAGGCACTGGGCGAGGGGGTGACGAGAAAGAAAGGGGTCGCCCAGTAAACTACTGGGGGGGGGCCGCTGGGAAGAGGGCCGGCGCCCAGCTGCTGTCTTTGTTCAGTTGGGTTCAGTTTGTTTGTTGTTTGTTGGGGTTTTGTTTTTTAGTTTTTGTTTTCCGAGCGGGGGACCCGCGTGAGAATGAGTTGCCCACGGGTTTCGTGACCTGGTGGTGGGACTCCTTAGGAGAGACCCATCCGAACGCGCGTCCCCGCACACAGCAGGCGTTGGCGGTGGCGAGGCCGCACGTGGTGGGAGAAGGTGTGGAGGAATGGGTCCCGTCTGGAGCGCGGATTTGCACTTTGTTGTGAGCAAGTGTGCGAGGGGCTGCGGCTGGGAAGGGGGACCCTCCCTCCCGCAAAGCCCTCCTCGCTCCCCGTCCTCGGCTGTTTTTGTGGCTGGAGCTAGTTTGGGTCTGGGACCCGCCGCCCCCTCTCGTCCCCACCCCCACCGCGGCCGCCCCAGGCTTTTCTTCCCTCCCGGGCCCCTTCCGCGGCGGTGCTCGGGGTTCTCTAGGTGTTTCTATGACTACATTGTGTGTGTGGGAGGGTCAGATGTGGGGGTTGCCCGCGAGAGGGCCGTTCCTGGGCGATCATTTATCAATGTCACCCACATAATGATTCTCTCTGCAGCCTCCTATTGATGAGGATAATTACATTAGCTCAGAGTGACTGATCAATGAAAAACCACCACACAAAAACTTCTTTACTCCTCTATAATACCAAAAACCGATACAGAAATAACATAGAAAGCCTGATTTTTCTTTCCCTTCCCTATCCACCAATGGATTCTACCCCCCAACCCCAAAGGACGTGGGAGTAAAGTAAGAAAATAGACCCAGGTTTGTTTCCTTTCAAGGAGGATGCAATTTTGCCCGTGAATGCATTTTCTTAAATGTGTTGGCTTCGTTCCTTCTTTGGTAAAGAATATCAACGGATTGGCTAATGTGAGTTGCTTTTACACTGGTCTGTGGTTTTCCTTTCTTTCTATTTCTTTCTTCCCCTTTGGGCATTTTTTCCCTGAAAATAAAAAAGACAATTCTTTTTTAAATAACTCGAAAGGGAAATTAATCTAGGTCCTCTCTCTCTTTTCTTTCCTTTATTTTCTTTATTATCTCTTTTTTTGGGTAAAGTGTTTGTCTAAGTCGGGTTATCTTTTGTCTTTATCACTTCATAAAGTAGCACGATTAAAGATGTGATGTTGCATGGGTGTGAAGGGAGGATCCATAATATGGAGACATAATACGCTATATTCTCGCCTGCAAGTTCGCACCTAAATTATGTTTTCGCTTTTTCTAGACCTCAAAAATCAATATTTTCTCAATTAAAGAGAATTTTAATGCTTTACTTGCGAGTTGTTAAAGGCACTGTAAATTTTATTGTACTGCTCCTTGGCTTCCTTGGCTTCCTTGGCTTCGGAGTAGATGCAGGAGACCGGTTGGTTCTCGTGGTCTTTTCCTCTCCTGGGAACATCAGTGTGTCAGATCAAATGCAAGCAACAAAGGTAAGGCGGGTTCCCAGAGGGATGGAGCCAAGGGTGGGGAGCCTGTCAGGCAGCCCTCCAGTGCCAGAGGCCATTGTCTTAAATATTTCACCTCTCTGTGTCCCACCTCCTCAAAGTGACAGAGTGTTCGTTTTACCCTAATATTTCTCCAAGAGGAGCAGTTCCACTCCCATGTACTTCGTGATAGTCAGAAAAGAAGCTGCATTTGGGGAGCCTTCTAAACTCTTCCCAGTGCCCCCTTTTCTCTTTCCTTCTGTTATTTTGCCAAAATGTAATTCTTAACTGGTTCTTTCACAAATTCTGCCATATTTTATGTGTTCTGGTCTCTATGTCAGAACTCACTCCCCACCTTCAAGAGCACTCACTGTTTACAGATGTTTTCTCCTTCCACACATTCCACGTAGTAAAAGTTCCTGCAGAGAATTAGCTGTGGTGTGTTAATAGCCAGGTCTGCTACTGCTCTCTCCTGCAAATTTGAAGTCTGGTAAGGTGGAGAAGGGCACTGAACCAATATTGGAGAGCGTTCTCCAGGCCCCAAGAAACCCAAAGACTTGAGAATTCCAGGCCCAGGGACTTGGTGGGAAGCAAGGTAGTGAAACTTTCAAAATGTAAGGCAGAGAAAAGAATAAAGAAAATGAGGCTAGAGTAGAACCTAATAAGAGAAGAATAGAGCTAGGCAGGAAAAAAAAGAGCTTTGGGGGCCTCTTTGTAATTTAAAAAGAAATAATAATGAAGGGGAACTGAATATCTAAGACTTGCTGTTAATTTCTTCTTTTTTTATACCCAGTGTCTGTTTAAGAACAAGTCCTCAGAGATGCCAGGAAGGGCCTGAGTTTCCAAATGGAATACACACTCACAAAGTTCCTTTGCAGTTTCCTCTTCAGTTAATTTGCTGGGAATGAGAAGACCAGGGAAAGGGCTATGTGTGTGGTGTACCAAGGGCTTATGTAAGAGTCTGATGGGCAGGGGCACCTGTATATAATGAGGCCGCTGGAATAAGCTGAATAAGAGGAGGCACAGAGAAAAAGCCACACAACGCCACAATGCATTCCAAAGTAATTCTCACCTATCTGCCTTTCTCTTTCACTTCAGCCACACACTCTATCAAACATTACACATAGGTGGGGGAAATTTCTAGTTCATCGTCTTTTGTCTGTAGACCCACCGGATTGATCTCCCTTCCCTTAGAGCTCTGACATGTAAGCCTAGACCATGGCCTTTTTATCAAGTGAGTGGGGCTTTGTTAATGTATTTGTACTTTTCTGCTTTCAGTCTAACTAAGTTTCTTGCTTTGGAGGAAGGAGGGGTGCAAGAAAGGAGGGGGAGGGGAGCTTAACACAAAGACTTTAGTTCTCACCAAGCAGGTTTCAAAATAGGAACTTAATGGGAAGAAAAAGGAAAGAGTGCAAAAAATAAAGGGGGTTGGTGGTGAGAACTGTTTATCACAACAGGTTTTCTTGACTGGAAGAGAGGTAATTCTGTGAATATTTTTCCCTTTGGGGATTCTGTTTTCTTCATATTGAAACATTTTCAAATTTTAATCTTTTAGCAGACAAAACCTCAATATAAATATGACATGGGCCACTGGCAAAAAACACGAACTTAAACTCTGCTAAGGAGGGGGTGGTGTGGGGAGGAGAGAGCCCTTTCTGATTAATAACTAGCAGGGTAATGTTGAGGGCTTTTTCTGCCCGATTGCCTTTTTGAATTAGAGCCGATTTCTTCACACTTCAATAGTGCCTGTCTCCTTTAAAATGACTGGCAGATTTGTTTCTCTTTTTTCTCTCCCTGAGACTTAATGATGTAAATTTTCTAATTAGTTAAATCATATTGCTTAAAGGCCTAATATTTGTCCTGTAAGAAATGATCATCCTGATTTGGACCTCTTGAAATATTCTGAGAAATAACACTTGGCTTTTAGGTTGAGGGATGAGAGAGGATGAAGCTCTATTACGGGAAGCCCTTTGGAGGAGAGAAAGCGCGGACTCCGGCAACATGTTAAATTAATAGTTGAAGTTGAGCCGGGCTCACACCCCAAGTCCGCTTTTATTTTTCAATCAGCAAAGATTTAATTGGCAGCCCTCAGGCCTGGAGATCTGATATTTTCTCATTAGTTTCTCATCACTAATCTTGAGTGTTAGATTGGCTTAAAGGTTGTCAACATTTGACCAATTTTATTTAAGGGAAAAAAAGTCACTATGTTATGGCTCCGGGATGTGAGATCTGCAAATAAATCCTGCTTGGATCAGCGGAACTAACAGGCGAAAAAAATGTTGACTATTCATCGTCGCGTTTAATAAGTTGCATTAATGTATATTTCAAGGCTAGGAAGAGAGATCATACTTGTGCTGCCTACATGCAGATGAAACGAGGTTGATGAGAAGGCGAAGGCGGGTGTACTGTAAGCAGGGTGATTAGGTAAAGTGAGATGTAGGTATATTTCGAACGGAGGGTAAATAACCCAAGAGGAACGGCTGTTGAGGATTTAGGTCTTTTAGGAGCTGCAATTCCCCCTCCTTTTGCAGCTGCGTGAAACTGCGAGCCTGTCTTGCAGCTCTGAGCGACTTGGCTGTCTTGTCCAGAGATAACATCAGAGCGCCCCCTGCTGGCCAGTAGAGCAGAATGTTGCGGGTCAGCGCCCCCCCCCCACCCCCGCCCGCCGGGAAGCAAATCGTGCTTTTCTGTGCTCTCCACCCCCCACCCACAGACTCCTTCCACTGCCCCCACCTCCGTTCTGCAGCAAAACCGCGCCGCAGGGGGATAGCACGTCAAGGCTGAACATTTAAATGAGTAAATGATAAAAATAATAATAAAATACGAAGGAACCCCCACTTTCACTTGGCCTCCGGGGAATAAACTATCAAATGATTACCAAAGGGACACATTTTCTTTTTTCTAAACCTCTTTATTCTTCTGAGTTTTTGCTGTGGGTTGTTTGTTTCTGCCGAACTGTAGCTTCTGAGTCCAAAGAAATGTTTTTAATAGATCCTGTAGAAGATTTTTTTAATGGGTATCTCATGGGGAAGGAGGCCAATATAAAACAATGTATTGCAGCCTCGCAAAATTCAACACCCAGGAAACTGGCACTATTTCAGTAAAGTCCCCAGGAATCACTTTAGGAATTCAGACAGTTCCTTGTCTTGAATGACCCTTTCTTGCAAGGCAAAAAAAAAATACCGGCTCCTGTACGATCTTGTTTATTTCAAAATAAAGAACGTGTTTAAAAGTTGTCACAGTCCTATCTACCTACCTACACACACAACATGTCCTTTCCCTGCGTGCCCTGTTCCTTCCTCAGTGCTTCTCAGTTTTGCTGGAAACGGAGAGGCTAGCTGGAGCGCTCCAAAATAACCCTCCAGTGTCTCCGACGCTTGATCTTACACTGATGCTTCACGTCAAATGTAAGGTGTGAGACTGGTCCTACTTTAGAATGTACGGGTTGTTTTCCAACTGTCTGGGTGCACAGATGCGTTTTCTCGGCTCTCTGGTGACTCTGCCCGGGACTTCTGACCACCCCGACTCCAGGGCGCCCAGGTGGCGAGAGCCGGGGCCATCCCGGGCCAGGGACCCGCCGGCTCCACCGCCTGCCTCTGCTCCTGGGAAAGGCGCTGCCACGGCAGCCCTGGCTCAGGAAAGTCTTCGGACCGCAGCCAGACCCCCTGCAAAGCATGCAAATCTGCGGTGCGAAACTTTAGTTTGCGGGGAGTTTGGGGGCTTTGATTTTTAAGGTGCGGGATTGCGGGACTTGGTGGAAACAGCCCTGAGAAATGAGGCGCGGGGGAAGGAACACCGGGCGGGGAGAACGGCAGGGGAAAGGTGGGTCTCTTGACAGTCCCTTTCTTGCCAGAGTACCGGGACGTGCTAGTTTCAACATTCGTTCTCCTCCCTCGCTTCTTCCTAGAAACCCCCGCCCGCACGCGCGTCACGCCTTCTCCAGCCCTCCGCCTCGGGGACTCCAGGGCCCGGCCGCGGCCCGAGACTTCGGGGAACGGCGCTGCGGGGGCACCGAGGAGGCAGCCAGGTCTCCACGCTAGAGGGGTGATGCCTCAGTCAGGATGTGTCTGAAGAATTGCTGGGGCGATTGTGTCAGCTGAGGTAAAGTTAAATATTTATACTCCAAGTTGTTGTCATTCTTTTTTGGTCTGTTTTGAAGAAGTTCAGTGTATTCAGACTCAGTTTAAAATCCTGGTCTGGGGTGAAGCAGGATCCGCCGCCTGCCACTGGAGTTGATTTTTTGAAGGGTCTTCATTTAGCTCAGCAGTGGAGGGGAAGTTAGTTACCTGCAAACAGTAGTGGTGCATATATGTG
This sequence comes from Phyllostomus hastatus, assembly GCF_019186645.2. Taxonomy (NCBI): domain Eukaryota; kingdom Metazoa; phylum Chordata; class Mammalia; order Chiroptera; family Phyllostomidae; genus Phyllostomus; species Phyllostomus hastatus. Next base: position 5,574,745 of record NW_025334033.1, on the reverse strand, counting down.
TGTAAATACATGTGTGTAGTGTGTATATATCTAAAAACGCATTCCACTGACATATCTATGATAAAGAAGAGGGGGCAAGTGTCCCGGTTGCAACTGCATCCAAATAAAATTTCCAGTAAGATACTCTCACAGATGAAGAAAATATGAAAATCTCATTTCATTTGTCTCAGTTCGACTTAATGAAATTTGGAGACGTCGACAGTCTGGTCAATGTTCTAAGTAAATTAATGCAAAGGTCCTTAGGAAGAGACTGAAACACCTCTTGCCATTAATCTTAAAGCACTTGAAGAGTATGATTAAAAGAATGGGATCACTAAGCATTATCATCTCAAATAGCTGTTAACTGTCTCCACCCCTTTATTGTGGCAACAAAATAAACTCTGCAGTAGGAATGATATTTCTTTCTCTTTATCTTTGTTTTTGTTTTGCTTTAAGGGCAAAGAAGGGAAAACAGAAGCAAAGAAAACCACCTCAAAAGTCTCGTGTTTGCTGTTGTTAAAAGGCTGTTTCTTCATTTCTGATTTCCTTATCTTTCACTACAAAGAAAAAACTCAAAAGATGTGTCTACATTGGATGAGAAGAAAACACTAACAATAACAGTGAAGGTGCATTTGTTTTATTTCTTTTCCCTGAAAAAAAAATTTTAATACCCACCAATTTAGTGAAGTCGAAAGCTGTGAACAGGTAAAAGAGGTTCCCTTGTCCGCGTCTATTTGTTGACTTTCATCACTTGCATTTGGTATGCTTTTGTGTCAAACAGAAATTATGGAAAAGAGAAATAGGTATTTGCCAAGAAACGACGTTACACTTTCCAGCAGACTCCACCTGATTCTGCATTTGAGTGCTGGGAGGCGTGCGCGCGCGTGCCGTTTTCCCCTCAGAAACCCCAAAGCCTTCATTAGACGTGGACAAAGAGGGGTGAGAACCCTATTACTGAGCATTCTGAGAAAAATAGAAGCAGTGCCCCTCTGCTCCTAGGACCCTAGAAAGGACACCCTGAAAAAGGGCACAAATCAGTGTATTTTCCTTAAGAGCCCTGAGTTGGGCAGACCTTTCAGAGAAATACACAGTAATTAACATGGCAAAAAGCAAAATGCTGAAACGAAGGACGGTGGCCAACAAAAAAATAAAATAAAGCATGCTAAAAATTATTCTTCAAACCCTGCAAATTTCCAGATGCCACAGAAAATCATTGCAAACGCGCTCCCTCCTAACTGAGCAGACAGCTCTCCAGCCGGGTGATGTTTCCACTCCCAAGTGGAGTGGGAGCTCCCACCTCCGCTGGAGCGGCAGGAGTTGTTACCCTGAGGCCATCGGGAGCGGAGGTAGGGGTGTCACCCTCCCCCCCACCCCCCAACCCCCAACCCACAACTCCCACCTGTTCCCTTCTCCTCTAGCGGAGGCACCAGAGAAGCTGGGAGGATCAGCCCGGGGTCCGGGTACAGCTAGCTGAGGCTCCTACCAAACCAGGGAGGAAACCTAAATAAGCCCCCGGAGGCCGAAGATCCGGCCAAAGGAACGTAGATTCTGGGTCCGAGTTACACGCCACAGCCTGCCCAGTCCCGTGGCCAGGCTCCCTTGCCCTGGTGGACAAAAGGCTCTTAGACCAAGCGGGTCTAGGAGTGAGTGCAAAAGGCAATGGAGGGGGAGAGTTCCGCCCCGCCCCCCGCGCCCGTTGTGTGTCTGTGTGTGTGTGAAACACGTGCACTTGGAGCAGGCCTCTGCCGCACGCGTCAGCTGGGGGAAGTTCACCCACGCGGCTTCCTGGGTCCTGAACCCACACTTTTCCCTATCCCGGCCCCCCCCCACCCCGCTCCGCTCCAGACACCCAACCCCTCCCCGAATCCCCGACCACGCCTGCACAGGTGTGGGGCCTTTGACTAGAAAGTGCCAGAAGAAAGATACCCTGGAGGAAAGGCGGAGCGGGCAGGGGGAGGGGGTTTAGGGGCTGGGAAGAAAGATGGTACTTCCAGAACTCAGACATTCCTATCTTCCTGTAATTGTCATCACACTCAATCTTTCCACCAAGACCCACGTTATCCAGAAAGCAGAGATTGATTCGCGGGAAAATCGTGCTTACGGAAACGTCTGGGTTTGACGCGGGAGGGCTCTTGAGACCTGCGCAGGCTTTGCTTAGATTCAAAAGTATGATTTTAATTTTCTTAATGAAGGCGCTCTCTAGAGCTCAGCTGGTAATGGCTGTGCTGAGTTTAATAGACTTCTGTCGAACAGAAAAAGACGGATAACTATCGGTTTTAAGTAATCTGCTCTAATGCAATTATTTTCCGAGGTTCGAATGTCATTGTGTGGAGAGGACAGCGGTGAATTAGGGCCCCGGTACCGGGACAAGGAGACGGCCTGAAATACCAGCCCAACTTGTTTTGTGAGGTGCACTTGGGTTTGGGGGTCGGGGTTGAAGGCTTCAGAGCCCTTTCTTGGTCTGCACTTGTGAAAACCTCTCCCTTTCTTCCTCCCTGTCTTCCTCTCCTCCTCTCTCCTCTTCTTGTTCCTTCCTCCTCCTCTCTCCATTTCTTTTCTCTCCCTGCTCTTCCCCTTTCTTCTCAGCTCTCCCAGATTTGATGTGAATTTTCTTTCCCTTTCCTATATTTTGCTTGTCTTTGTGTTTTGCAGGAGAATCCATTACTTTAGTCCAAAGTATTTCTCCAAAACAGAGAGAAGTAGGCTCTTGGGATGTGTCAACCAACTCACCTTTTGAATCCAATAAAATTGGGAGATTTAAGATAACTGATGGCGTTGTGTATACACACATAGTCAATGCACCAGGAGGGTTATTTCTGTCTAAATACAGAGCCAGTCCAGGTCACTGTCCAAAACCAGCCCCAGTCTTAGCTCTGACACCAATTGTCATTACTGGTAGTTTTTATCTGAAATTATCAGAACTCTTCTTAGCTCTCTGCTTCCCTTTGCCTGGTAAACACAATCTCAGGCAAACATTTTATTTATTTTTAAAAATAAAAACACGATTGATAATTTCCCTTCTGTCAGCAAACAAACCAAATCCGTGCAAGGAAAGGCTTGTATCTCACCTAGAAGAAGGATTTGAAAACAGGCAGGCAGGCAGGCAAGGTAGGGCTGCAGGCCACAGAGCTGAGCCCCGGGTGAGAGCAGGGCACCCCGAAGCCCAGCTCTCCGGCCTGAACCTCTCTGCCCACGGCCATTCCCAGCCTCACTTTCCCTGCTCCCCTCTCTCTCCGAATTCTTGGGACTGACGCACAGACAGGGGTTCAGTAAACCCTGAGTTACAGGTTTCTGTTCCAGACCCTGGACATGCAGAAAGGGTAGCTGGATCTGGTGTGTTTCTGACTTCAATTCGACAGACCTACTCGGCCTCCAGTTCTCAGCCTTGTACACCCTTTCTCTCCCTCTCTCCCTCTCCCCATCTCCCACCCCCCCCCCCCGCCCTTCTTTCTCACACACACCCACGTGCACAGAGCGCATCCACAAAGCTCTGGACTATCTCCTCTTCCCTGACTCAGTCCTACACCCCCTCTCGTCTCTCTCTGCAGCGTCTCACGTTTTGAGAAAATAAAAAGAACATTAAAAACAAAACAAAAACCTTTGGCAAACCCCCTCAGGTCCCCTTGGCTAAGGAAAAGCACAGCTTGGGGTGCAGCTGGAGCGAGTCTCCTTGCTGCTCTGGGACCAGCGGACACCCCTCTTGGAGGGTGAGGCTGGGTGAGGTGGGGAGCGGGGGGCGCTTTCCACTTTCCTCTCCCCGTGCTGCTGGAAATAAAGTCGGGACAAGAGCCAGTCCTCGGACCCCAAAGACTCCCAGGACTTGAAGAAGCCACGCAGGGCAGGCACCTCCTGGGCGCCGCGAGGTGACGGCCTGGGGTCCCACTCTGGGAACGAGGAAGTCTGCTCCCAGAAGAGCCGCGCTGGAACTTCTTCAAGCACTCAGCCTCCAGCGCCCGTTGATGGTGGAGAAGGCCACTATGGAGCGCCCAGGCCCAGCCTGCCCCAGCAGCCGCTGAGTGAGTTCTGACTTTGGGTGCTACCAGGCAGGGAAGAACGGCCCCTGGCTCAAAGAGCAGATTTGGAATGGGAGAAGGGGTGACTGCCAGAACCCCTCTCTTCATCCCCTCCCTCCCTCTCTCTCTTTCTCTTGGATGAAGTCCCAGTGTCATCCCTTCAGCGGCTCTCTGCAGGGAAACTGCTGTGTTGTGTGGTTTTGGTGACTTAGGAGAGCAACAGCAAAGACCCAGAAAGCCTCCAGGAGGTTTAGATGTATCAAATCCTGCTTTTGAAGAGTTGGTGGGAGAGGAGAGGAAAAAGATCCTGTTACCCAACAGTGAGTTTTCCAAGCTTCCTCCTCAGTCAAGTAAGGTTAAGAAAGGTTTGGTAAAAAGTAGAAAAAACAAAAAACCCAACAATTACCCACCATAGTCCCCAGGAAGGAACCTGGACAGAATAAGAATCACAACTCCTAACCTAGCTGGGAGCTCTTTGCAAAGATGTCCTGGACTCCCAGCCTGTGCCACTCGTCCAGGTGTGCCACTTGTCCGGGGGGCCACTTGTCTGGGGGCCACTCTGCAGGCTCTCAGCCCACTGTCACCCCTGAAGCACCTGACCAGATTAGGTCTGAGGACACACAAGGAGGCCAAACAGTTAAGTTTACTTCTCCCTCACTTACTATTTTAAAAGTCAACAGAGGAAACCATAAATTTTTTTCAGTAAATCAAATATGCAATTATGTTCACATAGAATTAAGGTATAAAAATAATCTTTTCTTCGATCGTACTTAGACATTTTTAAAGGGCTGCCCTGAACATGGCATGCTTTTATAGAACAAGACACTTTGAGGTTGGAGGACACTAAGAATGCCTGATGCCCCTCTTCCAGGGCCTTCACACGCACAAGGGGGGCGGAGGAGGGAGTCCTAAGAATATCTCAGGTGATAAGAGCTCCAAAACAAACCAATCAATGCACAAAAACAACACATTACGGCACTTTTAAAGTAAGTTTCCCTAAAACAAGTTGGAATCAAATTCCTGACTGCAAAGTTAAGATTTTTCTGCTTACTTATTTATTCAGGTCTCTTAATTTTAATACAGTTTAAATAATCTCAGAAGGGTCGATATTGCCCACCACAACAGAGCAAGGGCAGTTGTTTATGCTTTGAAGTTTATCCACTGGCCTTAGGACTTTTGAATGCTCAAGTGAAGTGTAAATAGAATAAGGTCACAGATGATTGACAAGTTCAAGTTACTTAGCTCAATTATCAAAATTTTATTTCTAAATTATGTTCAATGTTATTTTCCTGCTTTGCTGTAAACGACCTTAGAAAATCCAATGGGAGTGAAGAATTTCCGCCATGTCCTATGCATCATGATTTATTTGTACAGCCATTCAATGATATATGCTTCCCTTAGTGCTTCTGTGGAGCCCAAGTCTTTGCTGTTCGCGTCAGAAACGTGGCTATCGTGCTAATTCCAAGGCATTCACTTCAAAGACACAACGATCACTAAATTTGGACAACTTTCTAAAGTATCTCTAATTCTAAACTGCAGACAGTTTAGAATCTAATTCTCTGGATATTGGCACGCTGTATGCAATGTCCACCTAATCAAACAATGGATAGAATGCAGTGTATAAGTATGTCCCTTAACAACTCACTTTCTACACAATATCACGGAGGTTCCCCTCTGCATTATTTAATTCATATAACCAGGCTCTTCAGATTAAGGCTCATACTGCCACATCTGGAAATGCTTCCTTTGCCCTTATCCCCCCGGCCTCCTCCCTCTACCCAGTCGGCCACTGGTGAGAGAAATGGCTGAAGCCTCCCCTTCCACCATTATATGATAGCATCAGCTTTTAATCAACGAGAGGCACTCCTATTTAAATTTATAGGATAACTCTTTATTTCATTTATCTTTTCTTTTGGAGGAAAGTGAAACAAGAGCACCACCCTTATTAATTATAAGATTGATGGGGTGAAAACAGCCAAATGAATTTGCCTTGCAAATTATTAGTAGGGGGTATGAATATTTATGATGGTGACAGGAATCGCAGCCATGAACCCTGGGTATCAAGCTCCGGAGACAGTCAGACCAGTGCACTCAGTGAGGGTTCGACAGTTTCCCCAAATATGACATGACACAAATGGGAACTTCTGAGTTAGACCCGGGATGGGCCCCCAGCCAGTCAATCCCTTCCTTTTATTTTATTTTATCTTTTTGGCTAATCTTGCTAAACATGAACTTACTTTTAATGACCTGTATCATAAACTTTAAAAGTCTTTAAAGGTGAAAGGAGATACCTAAATTTTGTGAAGAAAAATCTATGTTTGTGCTTTTCCCACTTGATATTCACTTACAGTTTTTTTTAAATCCTCACCTGAAGATATGTTTATTGATATTAGACAGAGAGGAAAGGAGGGAGGGAGAGGGAGGGAGAAATATCAGTGTGAGAGAGAAACATCCATCAGTTGTCTCCTGTAGGCACCCTGGACCAAGGATGGGACCTGCAGCATTTTGGTGTATGGGACGATGCTGCAACCATTTGGGCCACCTGACCAGTAATCATTTATGTTTTAAATCAAGTTTATCTGTAAAATATTTGTGACATACATTTAAAAAATCTGAAGCTATTTTTATTTAATGTAAAAATATTGAAAACCTAAAATATCCTGGGTATAAAGAGGATTTAATTAGATACAATCTAAGTTAGATACAGACAGAAAGGAGAGAGGAAAATAAAATAGCAATGGAAGAGAGATAAGAAGACAAGGTTTTGTGTTTTTTTTTTAATTTATCTCTTTATATGTTTTCCTTTTTCTACACCAGACTTACTCATGCTTTAGTCCCAAAGAGAAAATTTAAATGAAAACATGCAGGAAGAAAGGGTCAAGGTAGAAAGGGAAAAGGTGAAAATAATTCAGTAAAAGACAAACCCTACCATTTTTTCCTCCTCTTTTTGTTAAAGATTTTATATTTTTATTTTGAGAAAGAGGTGAATGGAGGAAGAGAAACATCGATGTGTGCTTGCCTCTCATGTGCCCCCAACCAGGGACCTGGCCCACAACGCAGGCCTGTGCCCTGACTAGGGATCGAACCAGCATCTCTTTGGTGCATAGACTGGCACTCAGTCCCCTGAGCCACACCAGCCAGGGCTCTTCCTCTATCTTTAAGAGGTTTATAGTGCTTTGGAAAAGGGGCAGAGGATTTGAGACTTTATGAACAGAACTACTATCTCACCTAAAGGTTTCCTTTCTGTAAAAGAATCATCGAGTGGGGGCTGACCCAATCTTGTGAAATTAGTTCATTCCAACATCAGAATGAGTTTAGCACAAACATACTGAAAAGGAAGACAAGTTGTTTTCAAAACAGAAATGCTAAGCATCCTAAAAAGCACAAGCAACTTAAAAAACGCTCCCCAAATTTTCTGAAAAATATATACTTATATTTTTTCCACAATTGTGAGAGAATATTTGTGCTAAATTGTTGTGTTATGTATATCCTGTCTCTATTTGTCTATCTGTGTAAGGATATAATTTTTTATTGCATAAAATTAATTTTAAAAATTGTAGCTGGACCTATCAGGGTGACACTGGTCAATAAAACCATATAGGCGTCAAGTGCACAGCTCCGTACCACAGCATCTGCACACTGCATTGTGCGTCCACCGCCCGAAGTCTCCGACTGTAACCATGTGGTCCCCTTCGCCTGCTTCCACCCCCCACCCTCCTTTCTGTCTGGCAGTCACTGTAGTGTTGTTCATGTCTACGTGCACGTTATTTTTCTTAATCCCCTCACCTTTTTTTTTTTCAAGAAGCAATACCACTGACAACAATTCACTTAAATTCAGAAACCTTGAAATTGATGCATCTACTATCAATCACACTTAGTAGATACAGTAAAACACACTCAACATTTGTATATCAATAGTGGCACATACACAAATCTGTTTTGTTCAGTCTAAATGCTCTTCAACATGTCATTTCACATTTTTTCTGGAACATGTTATGGGTTAGTCATCCTGTTTCAGCTGATTGTTAAATCCGTAACCTAATGAAAATTCAAAATAGAGTATTTACTTGTCATGGATTTCAGAGCAAAAGGGTAGGATTTTGGAATAATTTGGCCACCCTCTCTTTTTTCTCTGACAAAGAATTGGAGGTCTAAAGGTAATAATTGACTCATAAAACTAATTAGCTCAAGCTTCTGACTAAACTCTCGAGTCCAATTTTTCTTATGATGTGATGCTTCCCCATCTCCTGCTTTTTATGTTAGAGTAGTATTTATAATACTACATGCCGACTTTTCTACTAATATTTTTCTTTCCAGCACACTGACAATGAAATTCTTATTAAATAATAATAAGATATTGACTGGTCTGTTTGCCAATATGAAGATTTGTTGGTGATCTGTGATGTCTGTATTGATTAGGCAAGAATGAGATCTATTTCCTACCCAAAGGATAAATAGATCTCAGTACTGGCACAAAAACAAACTTTGTATTAATAGAAATCCTAACCTTCTCTATTTATTGGTTATGCATCAGCTCAGTCAATCAAACTAGAAATAGATATAAATAGGAATAACTGAGAGCGATACCTCAAAATCTCCAAAAATGTTCACCAGGGATATTTAAACTGATATGAGAATTCCTGACTTCAGCACTAGTAGCTTGCTTCGAGGTAACCTTCCAGTCTGGCTCTTCTCTTCACCCCAAATTGAATCCTACACGTGCTCCATATATTTTACATTAAGGGAATCCTATTCATGCCTGAGATGATCTCATATTTATGATGTGGCCTCTTCTGTCAAATTGTTATTTCTGTAGCTTGCTGTCAAAAATGTCACTCAAAGTTTTCTTTCCACCTCTCTTTACCTTCTGTCATAGTAACTTAGAAGGTCTAATCTAAGTAGAATCTGCTTCCCCTATAAAATACAACCAGGAGAACTTTTTTTTTTTTACTTCCTGTCTGCCTCCCCTCCCCCTCTCCACAGCTTTATCTTCCTTCTGTTTCAGGGCTGTGGACCATTGTTTGTCCTTGTGGTAAAATCATCCACCCAAGCAGTTTCTCTTAGGGTTCAAAAGCCTAACATTTGTGAGAAAAGTTTAGGTATAAATGTATTTGCCATATTTTCTGACTCTGTGAGACTTAGGTTAATACCTAAGCAAGAAAGAGAAAAACATCAAAATAAAAATGCCCTCCGATTACAGAAAGTTTTGGAGCATTAATAGCAGGTAATTGATTTTTGAAAATGTGAATAATAAAACAGTGTACTTGTTAGCATTTAAAATTCTTCTTCCTTATCAGTGTGAACTCCTTTTTTTTGCTGTTTCTATTTCATTATTTTTGCATGAATATGATAAATGGTCATTAGCTCTAACCATTTTTATTTAATGTTCATAAAAACTGGTAGGTTTTCAAACAGATGTGTCCTGATATGGTTCAGTGAATTTAGTGGACTTCTCATATAAATGGAATAATAAATAGAATATGGAAGATGAATTTTATACCCTTGTTTCCCTCTTCCAGAACTCACCCTGATTATAATTACAAATAGTGTTTTTTTGTATTAAACAATATAGACACCATTGTCCAGACACTGCGCAAACCTGAACTTGATCACTGCCATCTAGAGTCTGTAGTCCGAGATAGCACTGACACCAACAAATACAGAGTAACATGGACCAATAGGAGGTAGGCCACAGTTATATATTATATATTCTTTTTTTATAAAAAGGAAAATATAATGAAGCCCAGTTCACGAATGAACAAATATTTACCTTCTTTCCATTTAAATATTTTTCTTTCAGACCCAAATAAGTGGTTGGAAAACAAAGAATAGTTCATTCCATTTATTTTCTATCAATTAGGGGCAAATTTGATTAATAGCTCTTCCCCTTTTAACATTTTAAAAAGTGATTGGCAAAGAGAAGAAGGTAGCAGTCAGCCTGGAGAGGATATACAAGTTTAACTAACAAAGGCAGGAGAGTCCAGTGGGATTTAATGGACAAAACAAACTGATGATCAAAACAGAAACAGAGGCGTGGACACGTGCAACAGATTGACAGCTATCAGAGGGGAGGGTAAGGGGAGGTTGAGGAGAAGGACTGGATGAACCAAGGGGAAGGGATTAGCCAAAGACTTATATGCCTGACCTTTGGACCCAGACAACAGTTCAGTGATGGCCTGAGGGGAGGGCAGGGTGAGGCTGGAGGAAGAAGGACGGGGGAAGGTTGGCAAAGGTGGGGAAAATGGGGACATCTGCAATAGTGTCAATAGTAAAACTAAAGAAAAAAATAAAGCTATAGGCAGAATGCCTGGACATACATGCTGACTCAGCCACTAATTATGTGACCTTAGGCAAACTAACTACCACTTCTGAACTTCTCAAAGGGTTTGACACGATAATTGAATGAGTTAATGCATGAAGGTATTTACCCTAGTACTTGGTTCATGCGTGAGGATTCAACAGATTTCAGTTCCTATATTATTATTATTATTAGTATTAGTATTAGTATTAGTATTATTATATTAATGGCTAACTCCATACCCTCCCTACAAGTTAGGTAGGTCCGCATATGAACAATCCATGAAATTTAGATGTCTTTAGATACCTTTTACTTTTACTAGTTGTGTAGAAACTCGATACTAGTATAGATTCACAATTCGATCCATGTTCTTCAGGTCACTTCAGTTGTATGTTTGTACCTACATAGTTATGTTTTAGTATTACACCTTTAAAAAAGACCTAATGGCACACATTTTGCATGTGCATCATTGAGTAAATAGTTTATGGGGTTGTTTGGTAATGAAATAAGGCACAGCTGGCAAACACAAGGCCCGTGGGCCAATAAAACCAGCTCACCACCTTGCTCTATCTGGCCTGGCACCTTGTTTCTACTCGGCAGCAGTGCCCAGTTCCTTGTGCCTAGTTAAGGAGTAGTTACATTTATCCAGTCCTAAAATTACATTCGGCCCTTTGAAGGCAACCACAAGGCTGATGTGGCCCCCGGTGAAAATGAGTTTGACGCTCCTGAATAATGCGAAGACCACTAGACTGGGAGCTATAGAAAAACTAGATTCTAAATATGATTTTGTCACAAATTTAAATGTGACTGGGTCTCAATTTCCTCATCTGTAAATTAGGTCAAAGTAGAAAACATTCAAAGTCCATTCTGTCTCTAGCAGTCAAAGATTGCATGACACACACAGGAGTCTTTCTCTAGCAGAACTTTTCTTCCAAGTGTAGATTCGGTAACTACTATGTGTCTGGCCCTGTGCTAGGCCCAAAGAGGAATAATTTACAGTCCAGTGGAGGAATAAGCAGCACATCCCAGTGTGGTAAGTGTTCTGTTAGAGGCATGTATAGGGAATTATAAGCCCAGGTATATTATCAGACCATCTAACCAATGGCAGCAAATATGTAAGCAACGGGCAGATAAGGGATAACTTTGTAGAATAGTTGGCACCTGCATTGGGTCTTGGAGAAGAAATAAGAGCTAAGGGTGAGGTGAGGAAAAAGGCATTCCAGGTGGGAAAAGGATGTGCACAGAAACAAAGAAGAGCAGGTTGTGGAGAGAACTGGTAGTTCTGTAGGGCTGAGGGGGTGGGGAAGCAGGGTGTGGGAAGTGCTGTAGGGCAGAGGGTGGGGGTAGGCAGGTGGAGACGAGGCTTCCTCTCACTTTTCCTTGTCTCTGTAGTCAACTTCACGTCCTCTTTTGGCTTTCGTACCCTCCCTCCATTTGCTGATGACATCTCAGTCAATATCTTCACCCCAGACTTGCTCTTGAACTTCTTGCCCTACATCTTCACCTCTCCATGGACATCTCTGTATGTTTGGAGGTGCCCCAAACTTGTGATTTTCACCCCCAGGAAACACCTTCCCCTGTGTTTACTATTGTAATAAATGGCATTACCATCCACTCAGCTGCTTGTGCTAGATTTGAGTCTTGTCACTTCTCTTTTCTTTATTACCAATACCCCCAGTCCAATCAATTCCCAGACTTGATAGTTGCACCTCACAAATGCATCCTTACCCCATATGCTTCTCTTTTTTTCCCATGGCCACCACTCTAGTCCAAGCTGCCATTATTTGGACTTGATGGGTGGGGCTCTGGAGTTAAATCTGATCCCATCCTGTGCCCACTTAAAAGCACTTGAAACATATACAATTTTATTAATCAATGTCACCCCAACACATTTAATAAAAATAAAAAGTAATATAAAATCCTTTAATGGGAGTGCACTGTTCTTAGGATAAAGTCTGAATTTCTTAACATGCTCTAAAACCTTGACTGATTGCAGCCCTGAACCCTTACCCCCGACCCCATCTGGAATCCCTTCATTCTTCTTCATCTAGTCAGAGTGCTCTTCTTGATGTTGCTCAAGTGGCATAGCCTTCTGCTCACCTTAGGGCTCATGCACGCTCTGTCTCTTCAATTTTGGAAGTCTCTTTTCTCCTTCATCTCCCATCTCTAACTGGGCTAACTGCTATTCATTTTTCAGATCTCCGATTAAATGCCATTTCCATGGGGACATTTTCTTGATCACTTATTTCCTCCCTAGGTTAGGCTAGATTTTTTATTATCATAATAACATTCAAATTTCTTTGTCGTATTATCATATTTATAGTTAATTAATTATTAATCATATAATTACTTATTTAATATCTGTTTCCCCTGCTGAACTATGCATTTTATAAGGATAAGGTCAGGTATGTTTGATTCATTGAGTACACTCAATGTCTAATAAATATTTTCTTTGAAGGAAAAACAAGAAGGGAAAGGAGCAGTTAAATAAGTGTCCACTGGATTTAGGAACTAAGAGATAATCGTGATGTTGGAGAAAGCAGTTTCAGTGGAGTGGTCTGGGCAGAGGTTAGCTGGTTTGAGGAGTGAAAAGGAGGAGAGAAAGTGGAGGCAGTGGGTGTAAACTAACTTTAAGAATCTCATTCATGGGAAAAATAAAAACAATCTGGCAATAAACAAGGGAAGATATAGGATCAAGGGATGTCTTACTTTTAAACATGAAAGAAAACTGAGCTTAATTATAAAGCTAATGAGAGAGTGGTCAAAAAGATCAGCAGAGTAATTGAGAGACTGAGGAGGTAGGAGCAAGATGATCTAATTTAATGGAGGAAGGTTGCAGTACAAGCTGGGATCCAGAACACATGTTTTATGAAAGTGAAAAGTCGCCTCTTCATGGAGTCAAGAAGAAAGAAAGTAAAGGCAGCTGTGAATATGGATCGAATAGAAGTGTGGGTCCCAGAAGATAGTGTGGGTTCTGCTTGATAACCCAGATTGGACCCCCCAGTTGTAGGACATACTCAGAGAAAGGGGGTGCTGGGGAGAAAACATAAAAAGAGAGCAAAAGCTTAGGATCACTGTTGAGGGGAATGAGAACAGAAGCTGATCAGGATCAGGTCAAAAGATTGCTGAACCTTGCCAAGGGAGATTTGTGGGGCCAACCATCCATGTCACTGTGTAATTTTCTACAGAAGTGCCAGCAATTTCAGTGAAGGAGTGAGATGCGTGGATTCTTCCAAGTCTGAGAGTTTGAAGGGAAAGAACAGTTAGGAAGTGGGCATTAGTATTTGAATTACTGAACCACTGGGTTTGAGTTAGATAGAAGAGAAAGTTAAGACACAAGATGATGACAAGAGGGAAGTAAAATTAATGATACAGGGGTCGGGTGTTTTCTTAAAGAAAAAGAGAGGTTCTGAGAGCTGGGAGAATGTACAAAGTGGAGTGAGAGATTTTGTTGGAATTTAAGATGCAGAGATGGAGGTAACCCAGGAATGAGTAGACTAGGTTGGCCATGGAGACTGATATTATAAGAGGCATTCCATGTCTCCCCTAAACGTTTTGATAGCACCCTCAATTTCTTCTCATCTCACTTTGTGCCAGGGGTCCCTTTTATGCTTCTGGGGTCAGATCATCCAGTAAGTATAAGTAAGTAAATAAAAGTAAATACATAAATAAAACAAAGGAGAAAATGGGGATGGGGTTCATTCATTAATTCTTTTTCAGTTTAATTCCAGTCTGTTCAACAAATATTTAGTGTGTGAACACCAGGTTCCAAGGTGTTGCTCTTGTGGTAGAGGAGATTCAGTGTTTTCATTTGAGCTACATTATTCCGTTAACTTTGCGGAGAGTTAATTTGGTGGCAAGGGGGTGGGAGCAGGGTTGGGACTGAGACAAGACTAGAAGCAGCAACATTAGCAGCTTCACCATCTAGTAGCTCGATCTATGACTTTGGTGTGTGTTTTTTTTTTCTGGTGTATTTTTTTAACTTGTCTTTGTCTTAGCTCCTTCATTTGTATAATGGAAACAAGAAGAGTACCTATCTTGTAGATTTGCTGGAAAATTATTTATTTATAATGATGCCTTACAGATTCCATGTCTGGAGGAAGAAAGGTACAAAATGAGCCTGGAACGTCTCGCAGCGCCTGACAGTGAGGAAGGGCTCACAAAAAATGACGGGGGCTGTCAAACGGGACATGAAGCCAGCCTGGAGGGGCTTCCTCGGATCAGATCAGAGATAATTGGAGCATCCAAATAAATAAGCAAGTAATGGATTATAGTATACTGAATAAAAGAAGAATCTGTGAGTCTAGACTGATAAATAGATCAATAAATAAAAAGAGAAAGCTCTCTTTTACAGTAGTATGCCAACTAATAAATGTAGAAGAAATGATGACATTTTTAAAAACACCGTTTTGCAACCATCATAGAAAAATATGATTCAGGCAAGAATCATCAATGAATGCTAAATTTAGTGGAGGAAAATTAATGAATACCAGGATATTTACATTATATAGAAATATCTTACTATAAATTACTTATTGTAAAAGGGAAAATATTAATCTTGGTGGAGAAAAAAGACAGCTCTTTAACGAAGTGATCAAAACTGACATCACCGAAAAAGGTGATTTGCCCCAAAGTGAGATCATGAGAAAAACACAACCACCTTCTCCGTATTCCAGCCCCAAATGCACAACCTGAACCCGGTCACATGACCCATCACACACACCCATGTTGAGGGACATTCTGTAAGATGACTGGCCTGCATTATTTAAAGGCAAGACCAAGTAAGCACTCCACATTAAAGGAGACCAAGGAGACATGACAGCTGTGATTCGTTATCCTGGACTGAATTCCGCACTGGGAAAAATGGCTGTAGAGGACATTATTGGGTCCCTTATAATAGGTGAAATTGTAATATGGATATTTTTGTGGAAAAACTAAAATATCATTCATCCATTGACACTGAGGTTCTCAGTAAAAGCCAAAGAGTTTATTGCAAATAAATATACAATTTTGACAAAAGAACTATGAGCAAGACCAAAGTGATCTTTCTGCCATAGCATCATCTCAATGCAGCCTTTTCTAATGACATATTTATTCAAAATATAACAATCTCAGATAATAAACTACATACCGTGGTATACCTCATATTAAAACTTAAATTAAAAAAAAATTTACTTGGGCTCATACAAATAAATTATGGAGATTTAATGATATTTCCCTTATAATCATTCTGTTGATTACTCTGATTTAATTATGTTGTTTTCCTGGCTGGTGTGGCTCAGTGGATTGAGTGCCTGACTGCAAACCAAAAGGTTGCTGGTTCTATTCTCGGCCAGGGCACATGCCTGGGCTACAGGCCAGATAGATGGTTCTCTCACACACTGATATTTCTTTCCCTCTCTGTTTCTCTCCCTTCCCCCCTCTCTGAAAATAAATAACTAAAATATTTTTAAAAATCATGGTGTCCTATAAATGCATAATTATTCTAAAAATTTAATGGAATGATAATTAACTCTTACTTTCAAATTTCCCAGAAAACCACCTAATGCAAAATACTTTTTAAAAAGTGTGTAACTATAAAAGTCTGGGAATTTCAGAAAATACATGCTAGAATTATAGTTTGTTTTTTTTTCTTTGTTTCTAACCTCTGCTTGTTTGTTTGCTTTTACTTTTTATTGGATTGAGGTAACATTGATTGTAATATGGACTTTTGACTGGATAAAAGGATTATATCAATGTTACATTTCTCAGTTTTATAACTGCATTTCAGTTATATATAAAAAAATACACACTGGAGTGGCCAGTGTGGCTCAGTTGGTTGGGCATTTATCCCACAAACGGAAAGGCCACTGGTTCCATTCCTATTTGGGGCACAGACTTGGGTGGTGGGTCTGATCCCCAGTAGGGACGCATGTGGAAGGCCATCAATTGGCATTTCTCTTTCACATCGATGACTCTCTTCCTTTCTTTCTTCCTTCCTTCCTCTCTCTCTAAAATAAAAAATAAAATAAAATACATACATACTGAAATGTAAATGAGTAAAGTAGTACAATATATGCAACCTCCTCTTAATTGTCAAGAAAGAAAATGTGGAAAGAGAAAAACGATAAAGCAAATGTTGCAAATTTATATTAAAATTAGTCAAGGGGTATACAGGAGACATGCATACTTACTGCAACTTTTCTGTCAGTTTGAAAATTATTTAAATATAAGATAAAAAATGAATGTGAAAAAGTCTGACTGGCTGAAAGCTCTCAGTAAAAGTCAGCTACCATCATCGTCATGATCACTGTCATTATCACCACCACCAGCAGTTTGGGAAAGTGTTGAGCATTTCAAATAAAAGGTGCTGGAGAACTTCATCTCAGGCATCAGGCGTTGGAAACAGGGATGGAGTAGACAGGAAATATTCAAGCTAGCTGCACCAGAAAGTCTGGCAATAATATGGGGAGTGTTCGTGCTATGTGATGCCACATGTCCCTAGATATGTGGCACATGACCCCAATTCATGCAGCATGGTGCCGGTTCTTACCATGTAGAAGGAACTTCTTGTGGTAAACTCATGGGTGCTAAACTGTTCCATCCAACAATGTCCCATTGGCTTCTGTGCCCTAGGGAACCTCTGTAGGGACAGTAATGAAGAGAAAGGGCTGGTTCATTTTCAGATAGACAAAGACCTTCTACCACCCTTCCCTTCTCTTAGGGAGAAAATAAGAGGAGGGAAGAGGCTGAGAAAGGATGAGCAATGAGAATTGTTATGAAAACAGCTCAAAATGGCTGTTTCTGTGTTTCTGCAATCTTTTCCTGACAGCTGGCCACTTGGCCCCAGTTGTTTGTGCCTAAGCCTGATGCTCTTCTCAGATTAGAAGAGGCTGAGGTAGCTCACCTCCTCTCTCAGGTTCACTTTTTGAAGTCCAGTGGTTCATGATCAGCATAGTGACTCACTTGTGGCTGTAAGCCTGCAGCCAGCTCAGGCAGCTCACGTGTGTGAGACTGGATGAAAAGCTCTCAAATGGGTTGACTCAACAAAAATATTGATTAGTTGGTTAAAGCCTCTTTGTGCAAATAAAGTGAGTTTTATCAGATAGTATTATTTAAAGCCTCCAGTATTTCCTGTTTGCTGACAAGATAATACCCAAGATGACTTTCTACCATCTTGAATTATTCCACCTTGCCAAACCCTCCACATACCGATACTCAAATTCCACTGGACAACTTACGAGGCCACCAATACCCTGTTTCTCTCTTTTGACTTTGTTCATTCTGTTGTGAGTCAAGTTCTAGGGTCAACTCAAATACCTTCTACTTCAGGAAGCCCTCCTTGATATAGCCAAGCAGAATGGAACTCCTTTTGGTTTATATAAAGTATTTTCACCATATACACATAAATACATTGTCATACAATTTAACATAAAAATGACAACTATAAGAATGAGTAATTATTGGGTGTGTGTTGGTGAGAGTGGGATGAAGGAAAAGATGAAATTAAAGATACTACAATGATCTGTAAGGCTTGGTATAAAATTGTGTAAGCAAGATGGGAAACTAATATTGATACATGAAAATCATTTACTTTTAAAAACTTAGGTTCCTTTCCAGAGCATTAATTTTTATATCATATTGAGTACAGATAATGCAGTTTTATATATGAAAACTTTATCATTGTATTATTTACCCTTTCTTTCAGAAATGGTTGCCTTTCCAATTCCACCTTTAGGCACAGGCAGTGGTCAGATGACTGACATCATTAATAGAAGCATCTATTTTAGAAGCTCTGCTTCTGGAAGTGGAATAAAAGGGAGGTGTAACCCAGAGTTGAAGAAACCCACTGATAATGAGGGCATTTGAGTGATGGTAATTGGCAAGGAGAAAGACTTAAAGATCTATCTAGAGACCAACCCTCACACTCCAGGCATGCTGCCAAATAAAGACTAAAAACAGCACATAAAATGGCAAGAAAAATATGCTCCCTGGTTTCTTCATTGCCATAAAAGCCCCTGGGGAGGGCTTAAAGAGAGATGCCATTCCTGATGGTAACATTAGACTTCTCTCTCTATGACTAGAGTGAAATCTTTTGCCATTATGGAATGGAGACAAGAAATACCATCTTCAGTGACATGTAGCCCTCTGGTAAAGTAAGCAAGGTTGTAGAATGGTCGTCCATTTCACTTCAGTGCCGCTCTTGGAATCAGATCACTCACTCCAATATGCTGTTCCTTTTTTTCCGACTAAGACATGGAAACTCTTTCACCACAAGGATGGCCATTGTATTATGATACGTACTTGACTTTTGCACACCCACACAAAATTTGGTAGTACACAACCAACTTACAGAATGCAGCCACAGCTTCTTGCTCCAGGAAATGTCTATCAATTTAATTATTAAAACCAGTTTAATGTTGGTGTCTTTCTGAGTTGAATCTTCAAGATGGTATAAACCAATCTATAGTTCATTAATTCACTGACATTTATTTTCCTTGCTGCTGTGAAGATATATCTCCCTAAAACCAGTAAATTATACTGGTTCAATCAGTGACTAAATTAGCCAAAATGGTTGAATAACTTAAAAGTCATTTGACACATTATAAACTAAAACAATGAAGATAATTTAAAAAAATTAGATTTTGTTGTCTCCTGGGTCACTTAAAATCTCTGAGTATTTCCTTTTCTGTAAAATGGGTACATTAATACTTTGCCCAGGTGGGCTGTGTCATCATGTTTAGAAATAATGCATGTAAAGTATCTGACATGTAGCACAGACACTTGATAAATAGCTGCTGTAATTTATTATTATTACTATATATAAAAAGTTCAAGTTACTTTGAAGAAATTGAACAATTACTGGTTCATACGAATTAAAATGTGTCTAGTGTTGTTTTATTTAATCAACTTAAGTATAATAACAAGAGGCAGTTAAGAGCTAGATTAATCCAAGGTGTCAAGCAGCTTAAATAGAAGCCAGCCATTTATTTTAGTTTACTATTTGTATGGCTGCACTTTTAACAACAAACCCTTTTAGTTTCGGCTGTTTTATGTAATATTTTTTAGTAAATTGCTGATCTAATTGGTGTTTTGCTAATAGTAAAATCTGAGTAAAAGAATAATAGAGAATGTTTGGGGAGGGGAGGAAGCTGTTTCTAGCTCAGCATTCTCTGAAATGGATTGTGAATGAAATAAAGGCAGTATTCTCGTATGGTGGAATCCCCTATACATTAAGAATACTGGCAGTGTAAAGATTGTAAGCAAAGAGGCAATAAATACATCAAAAGTAACTTTAAAAATGATTTTTAGCAAGCCAAGAAAATTGCCAAATAACCTGGAGACTATATATGTACTAATGCATTTGTCTTTCTGACCTTCTGATCTTGATTAGTTTTTCAATGCCATTGGCATCTCTAAGGTAACAATTTGGTGGAGATTCTGGATTGCAGTTGGGCTGTCAAAGGGTCATTCTTCTTGGTAATAAGGTAGCTAGTGGTCCCTGGGAGAGAGCAGAAAACAATCAGGTCTTGAAAGCTGAAACACACTGAAGTCGAAAGTAGGTCCTTGGCAGAAGCCCAGATCCTCTTTCTCAGACCATTCATCATCGGTGCAGCGAGGAAGAAAGTGGTGAGGTCTGCACCTAGGGCCGGGCGGTGCAGACCCACATCGCAGAGGAGCACAGCTGCCCAAGCTGCAGATGGGATTATATTTGGGGACTACGTCTGAGGGCACTTTGCCTTCTCATTTACCCCACAGTTGAGTCACGTGCCAAAGAATGTGGGTCCTTTTAAAAAGAAGCATGCAGCTTATTTTGAAGCAAATTATTATCAAATGACTGTGCTTCAAAGCATTTCTTCATTTCAAATTGAAGTGAAGTCATTTGAGTTTGAAGCATATGTCTTTGCTAAATTGTTGCCAAAAAATAAGAACGAAAAGGAAGACAACTTATTTTTTGCATTCACTGCTTGCAAATCTGTTGATCCGAGATGATACAACACAAAGTTTAAATCCTGACAGTAAGGTTTATTTCATGTGGCTTGGAGTGACCTACCCTCATTATCACTAGTGAGTTTGCATTTAAATTCAGGAGTAAGCTTGAATAATTGTTACACTTAGTCTAAATGAAGATTATGGTTTCTGTGTATAATTTAACCCTGCAAAGTATATCTACAACTTAAACCTAAATAAAAGCCTTGAACATAATACTTGAAACCATAAAACTAGAAGAAAACATAGATGGTAAGCTTCTTGACGTACATCTTGGTGATGATTTTTTTGAATTTGATACTAAAAGCAAAGCAACAAAACAAAACAAAAAATAAACAGGACTACACCAAACTAAACAGCACTGCACAGAAAACGATTGACAAAATGAAAAGAAAATTGACTGAATCAACTAAAATGTTTGCAAATCCTATGTCTTATAAGGGGCTAATATCCAAAATATATAAAGAGCTTATACAACTCAATAGCAAAAACCAAAAACACCCTAAACAATATAATTTAAAAATGAGCAGAATATATGAATAGACATTTTTCCAAGTAAGTCATACAGATGGTTGACAATCCCATGATAAGATGTTCCATGTCATTTGATTATCAAGAAAATGTAAATCAAAACCACAGTGAGCTATCACCTCACACCCATTAGAATGGTTATCATAAAAAATATTAGAAATAACAAGTGCTGACAAGGATGAAGAGAAAGGGGAAGGCTTGTATACTATTGGTGAGAATGTAAATTGGTATGGCCTCTATGCAGAACAATATAAATGTTTCTCAAAAAATTAAAAATTAAAAACAGAACTAGTATATTATCCAGCAATTCTACTTCTTGGTATTCATCTTTAAAAAGTGACAGCACTGATTCTAAAGCACAGATGCACTTCTGTGTTCACTGCAGCGTTGTTTCCAACAGCCAAGACATGGAAGCAGCCTGTGTCCATCAGTGGATTAATGAATAAATAAATAAATCCACACACACACACACACACACACACACACACACACACACACACACACATATATATAATGGGATATTATTCAGCCATAAAAAATGAAATCTTGTCATTTGCAAAGATTGACTTCCAGGGCATTATGTTAAGCAAAATAAGTCAGACAAATACCATATGTTTTTTCTTATATGTGGGATCTAATACATATGTACATGTAGATCATAGATCTAGTATATATAGATCTATATATAAATCTATATATACATATATGTATGCATATAAAACATCATAGACACAGAGGACAGATTGGTGGTTGCCACAGTGTATGGGGGTAGGGGAAGGAGGAGAAATGGATGGATAAATGTGCTATAGAATATAAATTATAAATCAAATTTAAAAAATTAATAAGATGAAGACAACTAATTAAATATGTCACTTCAATAAAGTGTTTTTGTGGCTTAGTTAATAACAGTGGATTGAATAAAGTCTTGGACAGTGTTAGAAAGTCTAGAAGTCTTTTGAATACAATTGCTGTTAGTTTTGCAGAATTAATAAACACCAGGAGCAACACCATTGATGTTAAGAGCAGTTTTTCTTTTTTTTTTTTAAAAGATTTTATTTATTTATTTTTAGAGAGGGAAGGGAGGGAGAAAGAGAGAGAGAGAAAAACATCCATGTGCAGTTGCTGGGGGCCATGGCCTGCAACCCAGGCATGTGCCCTGACTGGGAATTGAACCTGCGACACTTTGGTTTGCAGCCCGTGCTCAAGCCACTGAGCCACGCAAGCCAGGGCAAGAGCAGTTTTTCATACAAGTCATGTAATGTCTATCAATGTCATCAGGAGATTTGGAGCATTTCTTATGTCGGATCATGGCTCAGACTGTGGCATCATTTAGCTGCAGTCACTGTATCATACAGGGAGATCATGTCAACCTTTCCTAGAGATAAAATGATGATTGGAAATTAGTAAAATGGTTTGATAAACAATTATACCACAAATTATATCACTTTATTAGCAATTTTAAAATATATAGTTTGTTTAGCTGGGAATAAAAATAAATCTTTTCATATTTTATTTATTGATTAATGTATTTCTATACTAGGTCTCGATGTTTAAAAAATATCATGTGTTTGCTAAACATAGGTTCTCTTGAAGACTCATACAATATCTGGGTTCTAGTTTCAGTTCTGCAGTTTTTGCTGACTGGGTGACCTAGGGAATAGATTCAGCATCGCTGAGCTTTAACTTCCCATCTGTAAAATGGGTATAATGCAACTTTCCATCCTACCTAAAATGTTGTGTTCTTTGATCATAATAGATGTTAAAATAACCTTAA
Source organism: Phyllostomus hastatus (assembly GCF_019186645.2). Classification (NCBI taxonomy): domain Eukaryota; kingdom Metazoa; phylum Chordata; class Mammalia; order Chiroptera; family Phyllostomidae; genus Phyllostomus; species Phyllostomus hastatus. The sequence continues at coordinate 5,552,181 of NW_025334033.1, read as the reverse complement.
GATAGTAATACAAAAGCACAAAACAAGATTTGATTAAACAATGACAGGAATATATATGTATAGTTCCTGATAGCTGTGAAAAACTGTAAACAAAAACATCTAAAACAGGTCACAGACATAAGAAAAGTAGTTTATTAAAAAACATTTAGATTGTTTTAATCAAAAAAACAAACAGAAAAAAACCTCAATAACTTAATGGCAAATAACTCAAAGGTAAAGTACATGTTCATATGTATCACTCAATGATAGATCCTGGGACATATCTAGAAAATATTGGGGAGAATCTCTATCTGTGTACAACTTGCCTTTGTGGTCTATGTACATGGACTAAATTTTCGTGTACATACCTGATCTGAACTAGACTGTGGCTTTATGAAGCAGTCTCCTCATTGATTTTTCCTATCCTAGAGGTAAAGTTTGCATTATTTAGTCATTTTCATTTTATTTTATTATTTTTCTCAATGGTTTATACAGTGGTAAAAAATTCAAACAGCATGAAAGGATATATATCATGAAGATAAGACTTCCTTTTATTCCCAAACCCCAGCGATATTTTTTCTTCCTGTCAATGATTGTTAGCATTTTAAATATATCATTCTAAATGCATCCTCTGCATATATTTCCATATCCTTTTTCTTTTTGTCCCTGCATTCTTTTCCTTATTAACATAACAACATATTTAGGTGATAATAGGAAACAAAGAGCACACTTAAATTTGGAAAATGGAGGACGGTTTTTTTACAAAGAAATTATCATCAAATATATCGTTATAATACAGGGGCACTACAAGGAAATGGCTCAGTAACCCAGGATGGAAGCAGCGGGACCATTGCATCTCCTGGCCTCAGAGAGTGGGGAGCAGTTGAGAACGAGCTACTGGAAGAAATCTGCCATTTGCTCTTCTGCCCCTTGCTCTTCACCATTAACCATACGTGTTGGGGGTAATTCTATGTATCAGTACATATAGATCTCTCCCACTCTTTTTAAGGAGGTAATTATTGCATGGATGAAATGTAATTTTTTAATTGGTCTTTATTGCTAAACATTTAGATTTATGTCCTGTCTTTCGCGAACACAAACACAGCAACAAATATGCTTGTACATATGTCTTCATGCACATGCGTGCTGTATTTGTTGTATAAATTCCTAAAGTAAAATTGCTTCCTCATTAATTTAGGGGGCCAAAATGAACTTCGGGCATTTCTTTCAAAGAGAAAAAATAGACTCATTTTCCAATTTCAAAATACAATGGACAAAATAGCTTTGAGAACTTACTGCCCTCAAATCTAAAATCCTTATTGCTTAAAAATCCATATTCTTTTTAACTTGTAGAATAGTGTAGAAGCTAAGAACATGCGATCAGAAGCCAGTGAGTGTGTGTTGGAATCCTGACTCTGAATGACCTTTGGTAAGTTTTGTAACATCTCTATACTTCTGTTTTCTCATTCGTAAAATGGGGATACTAATAATACTGATAGCTACTGCAAAGGACTTTGGGGAGGCTTAGCTGAATTGACTTTATATATTTATATTATAAATATAAATTTATATATATATATTGCTTACACTAGTGTGTTTATTATATATATATATATATATATATATATATATATATATATATATATATATATATTGCTTACACTAATGTGTAGCATTATATCAAGGTGGTGATCCTGCCTAGGAAGCAGAGGGCAGATGAACTTGGCAGAAAGTGGTAACTGATCAGCCTGGAGTCTCACAGTTGACCTCTTCAAGTGCATTGTCTTGAATACTGTAATTTTGTAATAAGTCTTAAAATCAGGTAGTGTTAGTCCTTCAGCTTTGTTCTTTTTCAAAGTTGTTTTAGCTACATCTTGCTTTTAAGATGTGTTAGGAACACAGCAGCGCTTAGTCTAGAGATCATTATTTCCCACTAATGTTGAAAGATACTTTCAAATAGTCTACGAAATGCACCATTAATTTTGCATTTTCTAATCTGGGTGCTGGATACAGAACCTATTTCTAGCCCTGTAGGAGCACCTGGTCCCGTTTCCTGTAATCATTTGGGATGATTTTTTTCCTGGCTTTGACTAGTTTCCTCACACAAGTGCGTTGATCAGCATTTCACTGAATTCTCAGGGGCACCCTTGGCTGATATCCTGAGTTTTCTCTCAGTGCAACTCTCACTTCTCTGGGACCTGGTCCTGTGAAATGGGGCTCTTCAGTCTCCTCAGACTGTCATCTCCATCTCCTCAACTGTTGGGCTCTGAGTTCTACCTCTGTGTACTATGGCCCAGAAACTCTCTCAAGGCAATGAGCCAGGCCAATAGTACGATTCATACTGTTTGTCCTCATTCCTCAGAGGTCAGTGACCCTCACTACCAGATATGGAGTGACTTAAAAACTGTACTTTCTCCTTTGTTTTCCTCCCTCCCTCCCTCCCTCCCTCCCTCTCTCCCTCCCTCCCTCCTTCCCTCCCTCCCTTCTTCCTTCCTCTCTCCTTCCTCTCTCTCTCTTCCTCTTTCTTTCCCTCTCTCTCTTCCTTTTCCTTCTCACTTTTCTTTTTTGATTATTTGTTTTGTTGTTTCAGTCAGGAGGGGAATCCCAGGCCCAGTTGGAAACAGACATTCACTTACCCTACTTTTTTATGATTCTTTTTATCTCTTTTCCATCCTTCTATTGGGTTGATTGAGTTTTTATTCAATTTCTTCCCTGTACTGATTTAAAAGTAGTGGTTTTATTTCTAGCTTTTTGGTGTTTGCCTTTAAACTTTTAACATGCAGACATGCATTAACAAGTTCTAATATATATTCTCTATTTGTCCTATTAGGCAAGTTTTAGAAATGTTTATTTTTAGCTTCCATGTCTCTTAGTGTCTCCTTCATATATTTCATCTCCTTATTTCTCTTCCCTTTATTTTCAGTAATTTCTTCAGTAATGAAGAATTATTTTATTTTTATTATTTTTATTGTACTTTTTATTACCTTTTAGTCCCCTTATGCCCCAACCCCCCACAATCACCACACAATTGTCCATGTCCATGAGTTTTCATTTCCTTTTTGAACAACGCCTCCACCCTGTACCCCTCACCACCCTTAGCTGTCATCCTGCTCTCTATCTATGAGTCTGTCTCTATTTTGCGTGTTAGTTTAGTTTGTTCATTAGATTCCACATATGAGTGAAATCATATGGAACTTCTCTTTCTCTGACGGGCTTATTTCACTTAGCATAATGTTTTCCAGGTCTATCCATACTCTCACAAAAGGTTAAACAAGTGACCAGCAGTAGACAAGTGGCTCAAATGACTATGGTACTTTTACACAATGGGATACCACTCAGCTATAAAAAGAAGGAGACAGTTTTATCCTTCAGTTCTATTTTCTATTTCTTCACATCTGCTTGATAACCTCTGGAAAGTTCTTTTAACTCATTTTTTAGTCTTCCTTTTATACTTTAAAATAATTTTAGATACTTATTTTCTTTTTTGATTATTTTAGATACTTTAGATTATTTAGATACTTTTAGATTATTTTATTTTCTTTTTTGATTATTTAAATAATTTTAGATACTTATTTTAAAGTATCTATGTGATGATTTTCATTTGTGAAGTTTTTGAGATCTAATTCTGCCATCTGACTGCTCATTCTTATCAGTCAGGGAAGAATGCTTCTTTCTGCATTTTTTAATTTTGGATTGTCAGCTTATATGAGCTTGGCTTTATTTGTGGAAACTCTGCACCTTCATTTGAGGGTGTTTTTTTCTAGAGACATTTTACATTTGCTTTTCCCAGATGGCCCAGTAATCTTACCCACTCAGAACAACTTTTCATGCATTATAAACCTTGTGTGTGTGTACAGTATATATTGTGTATATATATATGTTATGTATAAATGTAAATAAATATAAGCATAAATAAATGCTTTGTGTGGGTAGGGTTATAGATACAAATTCTCAGGGAATATCCTTTTTTTTTCCCCATTGTCTTCATTTTCCTTGCTGTATCTGTTTGTATATTCTTGGCCAGTACCACACTATTTTAAAAATTGCCACTTTATACAATATTTTACTGTGGTCTAGAATTAAGAAATATTCTTTATTTATTATCCCTGGTTAATTTTATCCCATATTCCATACTTACTGTTTGAAAAAAAATAAGATTCCTATCATTTTGCCACCAATAGGCAGACATTTTCTATATATTTTCACAAACTACCTAGTCCTTCAGAAGTTGGAGATCTTGTGAACTCTGTCATGTATTTGAAAAGATGTAATTTTTTAAGTGGGAGGGTATATTAATTAGCTATTATTACTTTGAAACAAAAAATTTTGACAATACGTTTTTTTCTTCTGCCTCACATGCCTGCAGATCTGCTGGGCCTGCTCTGCTCTCCGGGGCTCTGAGTCTGCACCCGACTGCCCGAGGGTTGTTAAAGTATCACATTTCTCCAGTTAACATTGAAGTGTGTATCTCATTCATTCAATTCTTGATTAACATTTTTCCATTTAATTGCCTTTCTGGAGGTCACATATTTTTTGATAGTGTTATTTCTTCCCATTTTTTTATCATCACATCAAAAAAAATGTATCATTAAAGTTCCCATGGAAAATATTTAAACTCAGTGTAAATAACAGAGTAAAGTTTACTATCTCATTAACTTAGAAGTTTTGCTCTCAAACTTTGATGTGTGCCAGAATTACCATAGAAGATTGTTAATTATAGAAATTTCTGGGCCTTACTGCAGACCTATTAAATCAGAATCTTCAGAGATGGGGCATAAGAACCTGTGTTATTTTAAAAAAAAGATTGTATTTATTTTTAAAGAGAGGGGGGAAAAGAGAGAAAGAGGGGGAGAGGATCATCAGTTGTTTGCCTCTGGTACACGCCCCCACCGGGACCAAACAGCAACCCAGGCCTGTGCCTGGATTGGGAATTAAATCTGCAATCTTTCACTTTGTGGGATGATGCCCAAACACCTAAGTCACACTGGTCAGGGTGAGAGCCTGTATTTTTAACGTCTCCCCAGGTGACACTTCTAAAGGTGAATGTTTAGAACTATTGAAAGAGATTGATCTTGGCTAACATTTGCATTAGCATAAATGCTTGATATTTCTAATATTACTATTCCATACTCATTTTTCTTTGAGCAATGTTTTCCCCCAAGATTTATCAGGAAGATTACTAAATAATAAGCTTTTTATAGAGTGCTTAAAATATTGGATTTAAAACAAAATTAATGTAACTTTTTTTCCATTGATGACTTTAAAAATGCTTCAGACGGTGGAGTTCAGATACTGTTTATTTTCTCACGACATCTGGATAGATTTGATCCAATCATTATTCAGTATCTCGAGTCAATCTGGTTAGCGACTAACCACTTTTTCTAATAGAATTCTTGAATTTCACTCTGGCCAATCTCGCCTTGTGTCCAACTATAAAAAGTCTGGTTAGTTTGCTAATAATACTGGAGAGCTCTTTCTGTCTTTTTCTGACAAATTGCTCCGCACAATAAGAGCAGTTTCCTTGGACTGGCAGTGAGAAATAGTGCTCTCTGTTCCTCAGCCCAATGGTTCATTTGGCTTATTATTTTAAATTGGCCATAATAAGCTTCCCAGGGTGATTTTCCTTCAGCGTTGACTGGTCTCTGCATTGGCTGATTACACAAACTGACCACACTGCCACTTGTTTCTGTTTCTTGAGGCTAGAAACTTGCCTCAGGATTCCATGATGGGAAGGGACATTGCAAAGTCTTGGTTTAAAAGAGACTTTTTAAATTTTTGCTTGATTGCTTGCTGTAGGGCTATATAAACAAAGTTGCCAGAAATTTTCTTCCCTTTCTCGTGTTTTTTTCAGTGTTTATTATTCCTTTTTATTAAAGCAATACTTTGATAATCAGTGCTTCACTGCCTATTGAATTCTTGACTATTTTTCCTATGCTTGCTAAGTTGTAAGTTTACTGATATGTTTTGTCTGTCTGTTTTATTTTTTAGGCAAAGGTGTTTTGAGCAGGCGAGGTTTCTTTTGCAAATCCTGGCTGACATCTGCCATTTAGTCTGTGATCTTTAGATTTATCCTGTATCATTTTTAATTTTGTTAATTGATTTGAAGTTACTTGAAATTTCTTTAGATTCTGTGGTTAAACATCAGACTTTGATGCAACAAACTCAGAACATTGTGATTGTTTACCCTGTTCATTCGTATGTGTACATTTCACTATGTGGACTTCATAGTTAAAAAAAATTAAGAGGGTTCAGCTGAGGGGAAGGCATTGAGATGTAGAAGGCATTTTTTTTCTCTCTAAGAAGATGGTTTCTTTCCTAAGAAGATGGTTCCAATTAAGTATGATAGAATATAAGGTGCAGGGCACATGCCTTTATTGCAGCCACTCATGTTCTCCTAATAGAAATAGGAGGTTCCAACAATGTAAGCAGTAGCTTTCCCTTGGATGTTGTCTGGCCCAGGATCCATGATGTTTATGACCCTTTATTGAACTGTTCTTAACTCATGTAAGATACCCTCTCCTGAGTAAGAAGGGTCATCTAAATGGTGGATTTTAAGTTATTTAATGATGTAGGCACTAGCGATTACTTTTATACCCAGCTATTTATAACTCTGGTTACTAATAATTTTTATAATATACAGCAATCTTGAGTATACTTATTCAGCTCTTAGAACAGAGTCCTTTTAGAAATTAATTTTTGGTATATATTAGATAACTTCCCATAAAATTACTTACTCCTATTATTTCAACATTCATCTGTGGGAGAATATAATAGGAGCCATTTCTGATCTTACTAGAAATTCTTGCCTCCCCAGATACCTGGTAAACATCCTTGGCAGGGGGAGAAAAAGGAATAAGAAGGCAAAATGTGTGGATTCACCTAGACACCTGGCTTTTATGCATGAGGACTTCATTATCTGATTATTTGTGTCCAAGTTCTGGAATTATCTGTTATCTAGAAATATCCATTACTAAACTAACCATTTTCACAATTAATGCCTATCCAACATCTTTGCTGGCTTAGCAGAACATTTATATGGGCCCATCATGTCACCACCTCAAACAGTCTCTCATCAAATAGTATAAAAATACAACAATATGGTACAATATAATGCAAATCAATTGCAAAAAATTACTTATCTTTTAAAACCAGAATTTTATGAATTTTATGAAATCAATGAAAGTAATATTGTGAACTGTATAAATCATGTTTTAAACCAGTATTTGGCATATAAAGATCTGGTAGAGTTCAGTTAACAACTAGAGAAAGCAATGAAGGGGAAGATGCTAAACGGAGAATGTGCATATAAAGGATTTAGTGAGACCTTTGGAAAAACCAATTTTAAAAACCTCAAATATTTTCCAAAGTGCAATGTGAAACGATGGGCACATTATGTTGCCTTCCAGTGTTGTTGGGAAAACTACAGCCATCGACAAATCAGTACTCGATTCACTCCTTTCTAAGAAGTACTACAGTAAATGACAAAATATATTTTGTTACTTATAAAATCAAATACATTCGCTTTTATCATTTTAACTTTCATTAAAATATTTCTGAACAAATCTTTTTGAACTACTTGCTATCAAATTATGATTTCATTTTAAATGGATTTGCTGGGAGATGCCTTCTGCAGCCACCAATTAGCTCTAGGGATGCAGACTTCCTCTGCAATGAAAGGATCTACTCTCATCTTCTTTTTCATCTTTCTCCACTCACTACTTCATCTTTCTTTTAGCTCCATGCTCTTTCTACCTCTGTCCTTGTAGTACTTTTATTTTCTTCCCTTCTGTCTATTGTCCCTTCTCTTTTGACAAGACTCCAGCTCCCGGAAAACCAGATGGGTGAGTCTATAGTGAGTCCCCTGAGATGCTCGTGGCCTGTTGACTTCTGTGCCATTTCATTTTATTATGAAACATAAAAAAATTCATTAATAAATCTTTGCTGTCTCCCTTGTGTTTAACAGTTTTTTTTCTTTTTTTTGTTTCTAAGAATTTCAAACAAGGAATTATAGCCTATAAGGGCTGCTTGTTTTAAAACTACCTGCTTAGGAAAGAGAAAAATTGCCATAGTGAAAATTAGTTAGCTTTCCTCTTGAGGAGAAGAATTAAGGCAATAAGTTGCAGGGGAGAGAAAGGAGAGTGCTTTTCTGGGAAAGAGTTTGATACCTTGAGAATATCACCTGATCTTTTCTCGAGAATTGATCTAGAATTTTACACATGGTAAATAAATGCTCAATAAATATTTATAAATTGGCTCGAGGAGCCAGTGCTGGGACCCAGTGTTTCATTGTGGTGTCAGTTCACCTCCAGAGCCAAGTCAAAGAAAAGCCTGGTGCATGAGCACAGCCTTCAGTGATTGGTGCTCAGGGTATTTACTACATAGCTTAGTGTTTCTCAACTACACTTTAGAACCAAGAGGGGAGCATTCAATTCTGAGCGCAGGCCACACCCCTTACCAAACCTCTGGGGTGGGAACCAGCATTAGTATTTATAAAGCTCCCTTGGTGATTCCAATGTGCAGCCAAACTTGAAAACCACCGTCATAGAAGATGCTACCACTGGGTCCTTTCCTTAAGGTGGATTCTTCATGGTTCTGAGGTCTCAAATCGTCCTTTTAACTTTCTCCAGTAGACACCCATATAGGTAACTCAGTGCCGATGGGGAGACTCAATATGGTCCCGGGGCTGGGTCGGTGGCGGGGGTTGGGGGGGCGGGGCACAAGGCAGAGTGCTCTGCCTGGACGCCGTAACTCATAGAATTTAGGGCTGGGGTCGAGTGAAGCCTTTTTCACTGATGGAAAGCTTTTTTCACGTGCATAATTCTTAAGTGGGCCTGCCACAACTTCTCTTTTACTTTATGACACCTGATGTTCTTTTAACCCCGATGACAGCTCTTTCAGAGGGCGCTGTGGCTTGGAGATTGCCTGAAGCGGTCATGCCTGCCACGGCCGTCCTCTTTCTCCTGGCTTGCGCTCCACGGCTGTCGTCAGGTTCACTTCTTGAGATGTGAAGGACGAAACGCATCTCTGCTCTCCCAATCAATCCTCACTTTTTGAGTGATAAGCAGCACAAAATACACTAGAAGGACACTTGGAGTTTCCCCATCAGAATAGAATTACCTGTATTGGTGTCTACTATAGAAAGTTAAAAGAACTATTTGAGACCTCAGAACCATGCAGAATCCACTTTAAGGAAAGTACTCGGACCCCCACCCCCAACTATGGTAAAGTATGAGCTTGGGGAACAAATTTAGAAGACAAAACTCCTGCTCTGGCAATAAGCCTACATTTTAAACTCTGCACATTGCAAAAAACGTTCGCCAGGATGTAATGTAAACATTGACTCACAAACTCTGGTGTGCTCCGTCTTTGTGTTCTTTAAGTAGCTTGTTGAAACTGAAGGGGAGAGAGATTCATCATCTTATACGGAGTCGGGCAACGTTCTATGGGGGAGGAGGGACTTCAGGAGCTCTTTAAGTCGGGGAGAATCCTGAATTTGGTCTTAGTAAGCAGCGAAATGAAACATGAGGGTAACATTTGGAGAAAAGAGATTAATCTACCCAGGAAATCTAAGTTACTGTATTAGTAATGGTATAGAGGTGTAAACTATGCTTTATGCCACTGCTAAGCAAAAGATAGCTACAAACTCTTCTATGTGTATTTATTTAAATAATATCTTTGACATTATAATAAACATAGCTAACAATTCTGGGAGGAAACCATACATAAAATAACTCATTGCTCAGGAGAGTTCCTTGTGGTAGGGAGGCTATTACACCCACTTCATAGATGCGGCATTGAGAAGTTGTGCAGCAGGTCCAAGGGAACAAGGTTAGTAAATTGCAAAGCCAGAATTTTAGCTTAGGTAGTATGGCATTAAGTTGGCTTTGTGCTGTGTTATTCCATTTGGTATAATAGCTGAAATTGCTTATTTTACTTTCTTTCAAGTAGATAAAATCTTGTGGATTGAGTCACTTAATTCTCCTGCTTCATTTGAGATGAATCATAATTATTAGTGCTATCTAGTGATTATTCTGCTGACATGTTATACTAAATGGAGAATTTCTGAAAGACATTGGAGTATCAATTGATTTATTTTCCTGAAGTGAAATTAGGTTTAGTTATTTAATAAATATTCTTACTTTCATAAAGATAGGCAAACTAACAACTATTAGGTAATTCCAATTTATTTAATTCTGTAATTGCTAAATCAAATGTATTTGGAAATTTGAAAGAAAGGAAATTTTATACAGACAATAGAGACAACAATAATAGCTTGAAGAAGTTTAGGTTAAGTTATATAAATTGTAGACCCTCCTGGAAGGCACATTGCAACATGAAGCTAGTGAGATTAGACTTTACTATAATTGGTTTCATTGGTTCCTCACAAACTTATTTATCACAGTTACAGTTGAGAATAATATCCTAGAAATTGAGAATTTAAAGATCCACAGCACCTAGTGCAGTACTTGGCCTATAGTAGGTACACAATAAATGTTTGTTATTTAGAGATAGAATGGATACAAATCAAGGCAGAAGAAAACTCTTTTTTGGAACATTTAAAATTTTTTCTTATTTTTCCACTCAAAATATATATTGCTAACATCATCAATGGTTATTAAATGAATTGGTCAGATTCAGCAACATGACATTTCAGGTAAAAGATTTTCCTTAAAGAAGATGGATTCTTCAAGCCAGGCATTCCACTTGTATTTTGAGATTCCATTTTTGGTGTCAATGTGGTTTGTCTTTTCCTAGTAATCCTTTTTTTTAAAAAACATGATCCTCATTCTTTAATTGTTTTAAATATATTGTCTACTTTCAACCTCATTTAAGAGCTCATATAACTTGGGGCATTTTATCACCAGTCACCTAAGATGATTTTCTTTCTTTCTTTCTTTTTTTTCCAGGTCCTGGCCATGGGCTCACCCAGACCTCAGAAAGAGGATGTTCATTAGAAACTATTCTGACATCATTTTTTGGACTGCTTTGTAGTCTCAGAACCATGGAAGTGACCAGGATGGGAATCTTCTTGTGACTATGGGGGAAGGGATGTGGGTGTCTCCGTACATGGGGCTCAGTTGAGGACATTCCTGTGAGTGGCAGAAGTGGTCCTCATAGAATAGGCCTTGTTGGCTCCACTCGAGAATCTCAGGGCATTGCTGCCCATGGTTCCCCAAAGGTCACCACAGAGATGTTCAGGGTTCCCACTCTAAGATGAGTTTCTTAGGTTTCTGATTGTGTACTTATTATCCAAGGAAGAGAGAGAGAGAGAGAAAGTGAGAGAGAGAGAGGGAGGGGAGCACTGGTGTGAGAGAGAAACCTCAACTGGTTTCCTTCCATATGCACCCCAACCAGGGATTGAATCTGCAACCCAGGTGTGTGCACTGACTGGAAATCAAACTTGCAACCTTTTGGTGTACAGGATGATGCTCCAACCAACTGAGCTACCTGGCCAAGTCTAATTATGTACTTTTTAGAAGACGCAAATAATTATACCAAAAATCCTATCTCTCCTTTCTTTTCTAAATGGTCACCATGCAGGAGTTTTGGGGCCCCTGACATCCGGAAGGGGGTCCCTCCCGGGCTCTCATTGCCATTGTAGGAATACACACAGATACTCACGAACACCCAGTCTTTTTGATCAGTGTTTTCACTCTTCCATGTGTTTCGAAGCCATGCTGTTCTTCCTGCTCTTTCTACTAGATCTTATACTGGAGATTGGCCCAAGAGGAAACAAAACAAAACAAACAAAAAAAACCAAGTTGGGAGTCAGGCATCCCTGTCAGCATGTCTGAGACCTGACTGGCACTAGGGAAACAAGAGGTGACAATTTGTGCTCTTGTTTCTGCCCTGTCATGATGCAGATAATATTTGCCCGGTGAGTTGTTGGTGAACGTCAGGTGAAAGTTATTTGACTGTATGATTTTAACCCAATTCCCTGTTGAATTCAAAGCAAAATCCAGGGAGGGGAGCAATGACTTTATCTCAGAAGAGGACCTGAGGTTGCATGAGCTGCATTTGCAAGCCTGAAACAAGGAACATTCTCAGAGTCTGTCTTTGCCTGAGCTTTTGTTTGTAGCAAAGAGTGCCCTGAAGTTCTAATTTTCAGTCTGTATCTCAAAGGGAATATCTAGAAATCAATTTTCTGCTCGTCCTCTTGTTTAGTCAAGGGGAGAAATTTGCTGCTTATAAAGGCTTGAGGGCCTGACACCACTTCGAGAGAGCTCTCTGGGATCACAGGTTAAGGTATCTTCTGTGCAAGCTTGCCCTCCACACATTGCAGAAAGCCTCAACCTTGACCTGCAGGGAATTTCCTTTCTAGAGGAGAGCAAGGAAATTCAGTTTCCATGTTAACAGAGGGAGGTCTCCCCCTGTCACCGTCTGTGGCTGTTAGCTCTGTGGGCTCTGGGAGCCCAATTATGTGTAGAGGCATCAGAAAAGGAGCCAGCCTTCAAACTGGCGTGCAGAAGACAGGACAGAGATCCTGTCAACAAATAATGGCACGTGCCGGCGTGTCGGCATACACACTCGTGGTTTGGAAGATTACCTCCCGAAGTGGACTTACTGTGTGGTTGGAAATGAGCTGAGACCCCTATTTCTATTCCTTTCCTGCTTGGATGGTCTAGATGCCATCGGCACAGGCAGCAGAGAAAATAACAGCAGGGTTAACTGTTCATGCAAGTGTAATAATAGTCTTTAACAGAAGAAGAGTAATTACCTTTGTCTAGTTCTCCCTGCTGTAGAATGTAATAAAATAGAGACCAGTGTCGACTGTGATCTGCACCCCGTTTCCCTTCTGAAATACACGCCAATGACTCTGAAACACCCTGTGATCGCAAGCTAAATTCACATCTTAATTTTGAAAAAATCCATTACTGTGGGTTTGATTCCTTGAATGCCTTTGACAGCTCTCAGACCAGTGTTATTAGGAGAGAAATCTCAAAGCCATGGGAGATTTACAGCCTGGGAGATCATAGAGCATGAGTGGGTGTAGTCCTATCCCCCATCGATTCTCCCGCGTCACGATGACAGGAGCTATCTGTGAGGCAGAAGGAAGAGCTCGAGAGGGGTGGCTTCATTTGGAAATAGAAGCCCCTGTTAGCAGCCGGAAGCAGTGGTGCTGAAAAGCAATCACTGGTGTCAAGAACTTTCTTAGCTAAGCAGTGCAGCTGGTGGCAATAAATAGCATTCTAATAAAGGAGGATGTTCAATCCCTGACATAAGTGAATACTGTTTCAACTACCAAACATCATTTATGAGACTACACATGTCTGAGATGGATTCCCCCTATACATTTATACATAAAAATGCAAAGATTTCAATGGGAAGAAAAGATCCGCATTTTAAATCAAAGTAAAACGGGAAGATCAATGAGAAGTACAGTGTTTTTTAAGTATACCATGATACATAACATTTTAAAGATGCTCTGGGTGTCACACTGTACAGTTACTTATATTTCTAAAAAAAATGGATGCTGTTTTCCATGATAGTGAATGCTGTATTTATGACAGGGGGTAGGATAACGCTCTACTGCTTCCCAGAAGCAGCACAAAGGCAAATGCTTACATTAACTATCTTAGACCTTACTTTCAAGATATGAGCACATGTTCTTACATAAGCCATTAATGAAATCCAGTCAATTTTACATAATCCTTAAAATGGTTCTAAAGGAACTGTTGAAAATGATGAACCAGGAAAGCCACGTGTACTATTAGTGAGGCTTAAACAACGGAGCTCATCTGACCTCTTAACTCACCGACTCCGCATGAGTAAATAAGTTATTAGTTTTGACATAACCAGTGGTTTATTTTATCATCTACTGCTGTTCTTTGTTACATGTTCTATTCATACCACATGTTATTGCTCTTTATAATTATTGTGAAACATAGCAATTGCACAGGCTGTATCATATCCCACTGGGATAAACATTGTAGATGAGGGACCAGAAGAACTTGCCTTTGACTTAAAGTTTCTTCCTACTGCTTTCTTTACATGAACAAGATGTTTTTACTGACTCCATTCACAAAACGAACTCTATGTTTTCATGACTATGGGGCCACGTTGAATAGCAGTTTATCCGGGGACTCCAAAGGCCAATTTGTTTTCTACTGTGAGGTGTGTTTTCAAGCTTATGAAATGAATAGCTGGTTAATCTTCTAAGCTATTACTCAAGATAAAAATCTACTGAACCAGAAAGCAAAATACAGCATTCACACAGCTGTTCTTTGAAATCCATTTTGCCTTTCTGTGCTTGTGTAACTGTTTATTAATATCATATTTTTGCTTACAAAGAAGGAGTATGGTAAGCACAGATGTCAATGAGCTCCAATGTTTTCCTTTCAGTTTTGTCGACTTTGAAATTCATTACTTAGTGAGAGAGAAGCTGCATTTCTATTCTTTTCAGGGTAGAACATTAAAAATTAGTAGTGTTAGGACATAAAGAGATGCTGTTAAATGGGTATTACTTTTATATTTTAATTATAAGTGCAAGCTCAGTGTAAATAAGAGCAGACATACTTCAAAGCATAATTGTCATAAAGTCAGGAATGACTATAGGAAAATGTGAACATTTTGACATGGTCTAACTGGTAAAGAGAAAAACACTTTGAGAATCCAAAGGTATAGAACTATGAGAAGGGTTTTTGCTTGACCGCGTTCTCTAAATTGCTAAGAACCAGATGGTTTCAGAGATATTATATACGAAACTGATAATGACTTGAATCCAGTGGTTTCTGGAGAATTTTAGCCAGCTGCCATCAGGATGTGCTTAAAATAGTTAAACAGCAGTAATGAATTCCCCTAAATGTCTCTTAAAACACATATGGACTCTCCAAGTCTATACTTTGATTTTGTGTGTGTGGCTGAGAGCCGTAAGTCAAAACAGGGGGACGGAGTTAGTCCAGATTTTAAATCACTTGCATACATGTCCTTTCTGTAAGGCAGCAACAGAGAAAATCTGAAAGTTTATCTTACCTTTCAGGGGAACATGGATGAGCATATGGTGAACATTAGTCCTCTTAAAAAATAAGTTTTGGTCATGGCTGAACATTGCCCCTTTTATTCTGAAATCATTAGCTCAGGACTGACCTAATCTGACACACATACATGAAAGGAAGTGTTGACAAAAAACAAAACCCTCAGTTATGGTTTCACACAGTGGGGGTGAGAACACACCTTTGCTGCTGATTGGGGATGGGACTTGGACAATTTTAAGTGCAGGAGTGGAGTTATGAGTGGGACCACTGTGACCCTCACATAGAATCCCCCCATGGAAACTGAGGTTTTAGAATCATCTGAAGGGCTTTCTGAAAAATAGAACTTAATGACATAGTCTTTTATCAATGACTTTCAATAGTCTCACTTTTAACAGAACATGTGCTTTTCAGTGCTAGTAAAATTCTTGTGGTGGTGTGTGAGGTGATAAAAATAATCGAAGAACATGTCCTATGCTTAACGGCCATGGTTTTCAATGGACTGGCAAGCCTAACCCCTCTCTTGAATTCTGGATGCATATTTTCATTTGTTCACTTGTTCCAGTGGCTCTTCCCACTTGATGTGTCCCTTCTCTGCAGGAGAATTTCCTTTCTATTTTTAATGCCGGGAAAAGCTGGGTTCTTCTCAGAATTTTCTTTCCACCCTTTGAGAAGTATGGATCTTGCACTGAGATTACTACTCTTTGCTTTGGCCAGTAGGAAGCTCCAAGCCAAATCTGTCTCCTGTCAAGTATATAAGTCGCACAGCACGCATTTCAAATGCTACTTTTTTTTTTAAGATTTTATGTATTTATTTTTAGGGAGGGAAGGGAGGGGGGAGAGAGAGAGAGAGAGAAACATCAATGTGCGGTTGCTGGGGGTTATGGCCTGCAACCCAGGAATGTACCCTAGCTGGGAATCGAACCTGGGACACTTTGGTTCCCAGCCCACACTCAATACACTGAGCTACGCCAGCCAGGGCTTCAAATGCTACTTTTAATCATGACTTCAACTTATTTCTCTTCATTTCCATTCCCCCATTTATTTTATTTATGTAACCTATTGCAATGTCTCTATTCTTGCCAGGAACTCTCAGATCCATTTATGTAAAAAGGAAGAGCTTTAAAGAACAAGCTAAATTTTTAAATGTCATTTTATTCCTCATATCCTCTTCCACACTTACTGTTGTGAAATAATGATTGAGTTTTCTAATTTTTTCAGCCACTATTTCTATTTATCCTCCTTTAAAAATATCTCTGACCCTGGCTGGTGTAGCTCAGTGGATTGAGCACAGGCTGTGAAACAAAGGGTCGCTGGTTTGATTCCCAGTCAGGGCACATGCCTGAGTTGTGAGTCAGCTTCCCAGTGGGGGCCATGTGAAAGGCAACCATACATTAACTGTTCTTTCCCTCTCTTTCTCTCTCCCTTCCCCTCTCTCTAAAAAATAAATAAAATAAATAAAACCTTAAAAAAATATCTCTGGAAGCCACCTCTTGCTTTCTTCTATTGACTTACCTTAATTCAGGTAAGCCACCTGGTTGGTCTCCCTTTTTAGACTCTCATTTTAATAAATTCCACCCCCAGGAATATGGTTATTAATTCACTGCTTCCAAGCACAAATATTGTTACTACTTCTTTGCTTAAAACATTTTCATTGGCTTTGTATTTCCCATAGGCTGACCTCTGAATTTCTGCCTTGCTGTATAAGGCTGTTCATTATCTGGCTCCAGATTTTCTTCAAGGCTTTTATCTGCCCTCCCTAATAACCCTGTGAACCAATCACCTAATCACCCTGCACTGCTAATAGTGTCCTGAACATGCTAGGGTTTTTTTTTTTTTCAAATTTCCATGTCTTTGGGTATATTATTGTTTTTGCCTGGAAAATATCAATCTCTGTTCCCTAACTCTTGTCTCCATCCTTCTGAAAAAAGGTTGCTGCTTCCAAAGGTCCGAGCTAAGTGCCACTATCTTCCAGAAATACCAAGTCATGAGTAGTCACTCTCTTCTCCCTGCCACCTTTGAATAAATCTTCCTAGAGGCACAAACCACAGGACTTTTATTTTTGTCCTCATCTGAAGACACTTTCCCATTGTTTTTTAGAGAAAGAAGAAGGGAGAGAGGAAGGGAGAGAGAGAAACATCAGTGTGGAGAGAAACATCAATTGGTTGCTTTTTGTCTGTGCCTGGAGTGGGTATCGTGTGCTCCTGGATCAGGGATTGAACCCACAACCTAAGTATGTGTCCTGACCCGGGGACCCAACTAACAACCCTTTGGTTATGGAAGGGCACTCCAACCAGCTGAGCTGCTCTGGCCACAGTTGACCATAGGATATTTTAAGTATTTGGTTTTTTGACTCTTTTTTTTTATCAGATCTGAGTTCTTAAAACAGTAGGGTACAAAGACTTGGTATACTGCAGGTGTTCTATAAATGTTTATTAAATCAGTGAATGAACAGATAGATGATAAAAAATGAAGGGATAGTTTAATAAATCTCTGACCTCTGGTCAATAAGAGGTAGAACTGGATTTTCTTGTCCTGTTCAAACTACAAGGTGAATTCAACAATTATGTTCTTGATTTTGGGCTTAACTGTATCTCTCCATAAAAAAGAGATATGTTGAAGTCTTAACCCCCAGTACCTCAGAATGGGGTCTTATTTGGAAATATGGTCACGGTGGATGAGGGTGGGCCCCTAGACCAACACGACCGGTGTCCTTTCAAGAATGCAGCGATTGGATGACAGAGAGACGTGAGGGGAGGGAGGGTGCCCTGTGACAGCAAAAGCAGAGACTGGGTGAGGCAGCTGCAGGTCAAGGAATGCCACAGATTGTGGTGAACCACAAGAAGCTAGAAGGAGGTGAGGACGGATTTCCCTACAGATTTTGGAGGGAGCATGACCCTGCCAACATTCAACTTCACACTTCCAGTCTCTGGTACTGAGGGGTAAAAAATTTCTTTTGTTTCAAGCTACCCAGATTGTGATAGTTTGTTACAGCAGCCTTAGATAACTGATATACCATCTAAGCCAGTAATTTTCAACATTTTCATCTGATAGCATGTATAAATTAATTACTAAAATTCAATGGCATGACAAAATTTTTTTTGCCAATCTGAGGAAAAATATGTATAATTTTATTTTATTTTATTGTAATCATTGTTCAAGTACAGTTTTCTCCCTTTTACTCCCATTCCAGCCCACCCACCCAACCCTCCTCACTTCCCTCCCATTACCACCCTCCCCCTAGTTTTTGTCCATGTGTCCTTTAATTTTGTTCTTGTAAACCCTTCCCATTATCCCCTGAAATTCCCTCTTCTCTCCCCTCTGGTCACTGTCAGCCTGTCCTCTATTTCAGTGTCTTTGACTATATTTTGCTTGTTTCTTTGTTTTGTTGTTTAGGTTCCTGTTAAAGGTGAGATCATATGGTATTTGTCTTTCACTGCCTGGCTTGTTTTGCTTAGCATAATGCTTTCCAGCTCCATCCATGATGTTGCAAAGGGTAGGGACTCCTTTCTTTCTGCTGCATAGAATTCCATTGTGTAAATGTACAATAGTTTTTTGATCCATTCATTTACTGATGGGCATCTAGGTTGCTTCCAGCACTTAGCTATTGTAAATTGTGCTGCTATGAACATTGGGGTGCAAAAGTTCTTTTGTATTGGTGTTTTAGTGTTCTTAGGATATAGTCCCAGCAGTGGAATTGCAGGGTCAAAAGGCAGATCCATTTTTAGTTTTCTGAGGAAGTTCCATACTGTATTCCATAGTGGTTGTACCAGTCTGCAATCCCACCAACAGTGCACTAGGGTCCCCTTTTCTCCACAACCTCTCCAACACTTGTTGGTTGCTTTGTTTATGATGGCCATTCTGACTGGTGTGAAGTGGTATCTCATTGTGGTTTTAATTTGCATTTCTCTGATTGCTAGTGATAGTGAACATCGTTTCATGTGTCTCTGGATCCTCTGTATGTCCTCCTTGGAGAAGTGTCTGTTCAAGTCCTTTGCCCAGTTTTTAATTGGGTTACTTGTCTTCTTAGAGTGGAGTCGTGTAAGTTCTTTACATATTTTGGAGATTAAACCCTTGTCTGAGGTATCATTGGCAAATATGTTTTTCCATACAGTTGGTTCTCTTTTTATTTTGATACTGTTTTCTTTAGCTGTGCAGAAGCTTTTTATTTTGATGAGGTCCCATTTGTTTATTCTTTCCAAAATATGTATAATTTTGATGAACTCACACCATACAGCATTGTTGCATTGGCTGTTGTCATTTTTTTATTTGGCAATCTAAGGGAAAAGGGGTCTGTGTCCCTGACTAAGCAGTCAGGTACTGCACGTTTTAACAATTCTGCGGCACTGCAGCATGCCTTCCGCGGCACACTGGTTGAAAATCACAGCTCTAAGCTCATTTTAAAAATGAACAATGTTTTTACACACTTTTATTTATAATAATGTATATAACTCACTTCAATTTATATTGACTTCCATAAAGTTTCTAAACAATTTTTTTACCATATGTTTCAAATAAGTACTGTAAATGCAAATGACACTGTTGATCCGAAGCACAGCGACCTAAGAGGTGGACCTATCAGAGTGTCACGAAGGGAGTCCTCTTCCCGCCTGGCATTGGAGCATGCAAGTGTCAGGGATCCGAGTTAATGTGGTTGTTTTAAAAATCACCTCAAGAGAGGTGTCATTTACATGCAATTAAAATAAATCCATTTTAAGTGTAAAATTCAATACATTCTGACCAGTGGACATTTTGAGTAATCACTGGCACAGAACACAGAATTTTAATTACCCCAAACACATTTTAATTACCCCAAAATGTTCATTTTGGCCCCTTTGCAATCCATCTCCCTACCCCTATCAGCCCTAGGAAACTATTGTCCTGCTCCTGTTCCCAAAGATTAATCTTGTCTAGAGTTTCATGCGAACAGAGTCCTAGTCTTTTGAATCTGGCTTCTTTCACTAAGCATGACCTTTTTAAGATTCATCCTTAATGTTGCATGTAGCAACAGTACATCCTTTTTGATTGCTGAATAGTATTCTATTGCATAAATACACAACAATTTGTTTATCCACTCATCTGTTGATGGACAGTTGCATTGTTCCTGGCTTTTGGCTATTATGAATAAAGTTTCTATAAATATTCATATGCAGCCATGTATCACATAAGGACATTTCTGTAAATTAGGAACCACATATATAATAGTAGTCCCATTAGATTATAATGGAGTTAAATTTCTTGTAAGAAATGGGAGGATATGTGGCTCAGGAGGAATTTTTATTTTCTCTGATGGGAACATTATCTGTGGGGCTGAGCAATAGATTCCCCTTACTCACAGCATTTCACTTTTGTGTGCATGATTACGTCTCAATCAGTCAGCCACAGACCTGCTTCAGCACTGAAGAGCCTGCACCCCAGCACTGCATGTTCAGAGGGCACTACAGCTCTCCCAGATCTAGCCTGGTGGTCTTCACAGTACATTGCTGTGGATTCTTCATTGAGGACCTCAGGTCCTATACAAGGACACAGGTCCACAGGAGCTACCTTAATAAGTCCCACTGTCACTTCAGGAAAAGCTCTCTGTACTCGTGTGAAGCCAGCCTGTCCCTATGCTTTGGAAGCATTTTCAGGGTGGTGTGATATAAAGCATAGATAAGTGTTTTTATTTCTTTCATAAATTCAATGCCAGAGAGGGCTCTTTGTGCCAGATCGGACCAACAAAACAAAAACCACATTTCCAAAGTCAAAATATTGAGTTCTCAGTTCTGTATCCTCTCCATGTTAAACACTGCCCCCCATTTTTTATGAATGCCATGAAGTTCCTTAACCTGAGCACTGCTCCAGCATGCAATAACTGAAACCACACCGACATGACAATCTCCTGTGTTCCTTTATGTCTCCATCTTGATTTCTTTTTTCTACTGAGCCTCAGGCTACCTTTTACTGCCTCCTGGTCGTCGCTATTATGGTGATCTATGCCTTGCCCAGCCAGTTTCTAATCGATATTTCCAATCGATCTAGTGTACCTCCCTGTTCATGGAGCAGCATTGACAGCTTCAATGTCCTATTTCTGACCTTGTTGGGAGGGACCAGGGGGAGGCTTGTGGGGCAGCATTTATAAAGTCCACAGTAGTGTGCAGTAATGTCCTAGGCCCGCACAGTCCCTCGCCACTCCCCTGCTGACTCACCCAGAGCAGCTTTGAATCCTGCAAGATCCATTCCTGGTAAGTGCCCGATCTAGGGGCATGATTTTTAAAATCTTTTATAGCATATTTTTACTGTACATCTTTTATGTCTAGATATGTTTTGGTATACAAGTATGGCTGTGTTACAATTGCAGTATTCAGTACAGTAACATGCTGTACAGGTTTGTAGCCCAAGAGCATTGGGCCAGACCACGAAGGTATGTAGTAAGCTACCACCTAAGTTTGTGTAAGCGCACACAATGATGTTTGCACAACAATGAAATCATCTAATAACATGTTTCTCAGAATGTATCTCCATTGTTAAGTGTTTTCATTTCTCTTGAATAAATACCCAAGGGTGGAATTTCTGGGTCATAGGGTAAGTGTATGTGAGCATTTTAAGACATTGCTCAACTATGCCAAAGTGGTTTCCATCAAACCTTGATATTATCAGTCTTTAAAATTTTGGCTATTGTAATGACAGTGTATATTATGTGGTTTTAATTGCACTTTTCTGATGACTAATTACATTAAATATCTTCTCTTGTGTTTATTGACCACTTGTATACTTTCTTTTGTAAAGTGTTCAAATCTTTTGCTAAATTTTTAGAATCAGGCAGCTTGTCTTATTATTGTTGAGTTATGAGAAATTATATATGTATCCTAGATACAGTCTTTGTGCCTTGCAAGTATTTTCTCCCAGTGTGTGGCTTTCCTTTTCATTGTCCTCGTTGTGCCTTTTCAGGAGCAGAGGTTTTAAACTTTGATTGAGTCCAATTTGTCATTTCTCTCTTTCATGATTCATACCTTTTGTGTCCTATCTAAGGAAATTTTGTCAAGGTCACACAAATTTTTTTATCCCACTTTTAAAAGTAATTTATAATGTTATCTTTTACATTTAGGTCCCTGGTTCGTTTTGAGTTAATTTTTGCATGTGGTGTGAGGTAGGGATTTGGATTTGTTTCCTTCTTCTTATAGACATATAACTGTTTCAACATCATTTTTTGAACTGTTTTCTCCTTGAAATACCTTATCATCTTTGTCAAAAATCAATTGACATATGTGTGTAGGTCTATTTCTGGACTTTCTAATCTATTCTATTGATCTATATGTTTATTTAGCACACTTCTTGATTACTGGTGCTCTGTACAAAATCTTGAAATCAGGTAGAATAGTCCTTCAGTTTTGTTTTTCTTTTAAAAAATGTCTTGACTCTTCTTTGTATTTCCAAATGAAGTTTAGAATCAGTACACCAATTTGTAATAAATAAACAAACAAAACACTGCTGGGATTTTGCTTAAGATTACATTGAATCTACAGATCGATTTAGTGAAAACTGACATCTTAACAATAGTAGGTCTTCTGATCCAAAACCTGATATGTAATTTGATAGTCTTCATTTTTCTCAGTAGCAATTCACACATTTAAAAGTAAGTTTTGTTAAAATTTATTTCTAAAAGAGGAACCACAATTCTCCCCTTTGTGGCATGGGTCTTATTATACTCTGAGCAGGATAATATATGGACCATTGAAAAAAAATCAAAGCAGAACTGAGAAAAATCAACTCGTTTTGACATTGGGCATAAGTAATTTACCTCTCTGCTTCCATGTAATCATCATGTTCCTAGAGTAAAATTGGATTCTTACATAATGCAGATGAAGATCACTTAAGAGATCACTTTTTCCTTTACAATTTGGAAAACTGACAGTAATTCACAGACCCAAAATAAATAATTAAATAACTATAGGTCTCTAGAAGTTAACATTAGAGATATGGATTTGTTGATGTGACCATATGTAACTTTCGGTGGACATGTGCAGGTCACGAGCACATCCTTAAATGGCCTAGTTGGAAGAGAACTGCTTTCCTTCTTAGGTTGTGTCTGGGAAAAGTAGATTCCACAGATCCTTCACTGTAGTTTTGAAATCCATAAAGTTCTGAAAATCTCCAATTAAAAAAAAATTACAGTCGATAGCAAAACCTGATATGAGCTAAACTCATGTAGCATCTAAGCCTGCCCTAGACTGCCATGAGGCAATTTTTGGTCTTTTCTATCATTTAGGGGGACTACTCAAACAATTCACTGCAGAAATGTTTGTGAATCTGATTATGGGGTGCTGGTGTGCACCCTGCTGGGATATTATATAATACATGGTATGCACTGTGGATTATCTTTCTAAAATCTGAAAAATTCTGAATTCTGAAATACACGTGGGTTCAAAGCTCTTAGCCAAGTGTTTTGGACTTACATGTCTGATTTTTTTGTGCACCCTGAAGTTAGGCAGACAAGCTGTGGCAAATCCACAAACTCTCCCCCCACCTCCTTTTCTTGTTACACCTGATTTGTAAGCAGCCATGAAAATGAGAATGTAGAGTTTCTTTAGTTTTTTTTCAGTCCAGATTCCAGTCTACTCTCTTAATAGCATCTTGCTCCTTTTGGAAAATGACCTTTTCTCCCTCATGGGGGACTATACCTGGTGTTTCCTCACCTCACTATACAGAAACTGAAGGAGGCATAGCCCCCCTTTCCTGGTCCAGTGCTGTCAAGTGCTGCACAAGTGTGACCCAAACTTGGCTGGCCATTTGATGCCCAGACCTGCCATTCTTGGAAAGGAGTTCATAAACAACACAATGACTGATGAAAGACCATGCATCACACATTTCATCAGCATGTGCTAACCCACATGTTCCTGAGCCTTCACCTTCTGGACTTACTATTTTCAGCCTAATACTAGCCCTTGGAACTGGTGAATGTCACCTTTTTTGGGCATAGGGTCTTTGCAGATGTAAGCAAGTTAAGATGAGGTCATATTGGATTAGAGGTGGACCTAATCTACTGTCACTCGTGTTGTCGTAAGAAGAGAAGAGATGTAGAGACACACAGTGAGAATGTCAAGGGACAACAGAGGCAGGGATTGGAGGGTAACCCACAGACCCCAAAGATCACCAGGAACCACCGGAAGCTAAAAGAGAAAAAGGGGCTTCTTCCCAGGGGCCTTTGGAGAGAGTGTGGCCCTGCCAACAACTCGACTCCAGACTTTGGGCCTTCAGAACTGTAAAACAACAAAGTTCTGTTGTTTGAAGCCACCTAGTTTGTGGTATTTTGTTACAGTAATCCTTGGAAACTAATACACTGTCAGTAAATTCTCTTTTGGGTAAGTCATTCAGCAATTTATTTCTCTTGTTTGCAACTAGGCATTCTAACTAATACACTAAATAATCTGTATAATCTTGTGTGATTGGTGTATATGATAACATTTTTAAAAATTCTAAACAGGAATATGTTTAGATAAAAAAGTTAAATTTTTCTCACTGAAGAAAAGGAAGTCCTAAAAGAGAGGAAAAAAATAGCTGAGAAATTCAGATGCAACACTACAGAGCTACTGCAATCCTAGAGGGTACCAAAATAAAATGTTTCATACGTTGCTCATAGCAACAATTTAGTGATAGCCAGTCAAGGATTGCCTTCAAAATATTTCAAAATAGGCTGTCCTTTACATAAGAGAAAGTCTTCTTTATGTTATGATTGTTTTCCAAGATATATTACATTATGATAAATGATCATGTGCATTGTTTTGACAATCAGAGTATTTATGAATGAGAGTATTTATTGCCTGCAGTGATGAACTGAATTGTAAATAAAAAGCATTAACAATGATGATATCATTTAAAATTTGTTTAAGAATTGTGTTACAGTTTTGTTTTCTTTTTAATAAGGACCAAAAAAAAGCATTTATTTTATAGTAACACGCATCTGACAGGTCTCATTAGAACTCACTCACAAATCTAAAGGTATATCGGATTTGTTTCTGCTGTATTATGTTTACCTCACCTCCCAACTATAATATCAAGATATTCTACTCTTGCTTTTAACCTTGTGAATGGGGGAATATCACCAACTTTTGCTACTGTTTTTGCCCAGGTTCTTGGAGTGAGTGTGATGATTTTCACCAGCTTAAAGGGGGTTAGGTAGCAATCTGGACCCAGGACCTAAGGATCTGTGTGTCAGGCATGAGATGCCTCTTTGCTTAGAGGAAACAAAATTCAAGGTGAAACAGAAATTATGACTGCTTCACGTGTGACAAAAACAAAGCCAAACCAAACCCAACCCAACAGCTCAGATAACCTCCTAAGGAATAAAGAAGCTGTTTAAATTAAGGAAGTATTACTAACAGGCATGGCAGGATTATTTATACCAAAATTTTCAGGGAGTAAATTGCTGGGGCTTGAAAGTGCATGCCACAGTAAGAGTGTCACATGGAGACATTGACATTTTGGCACTTCCCTTGATGAACTGAGGGTAGAGCGCTCAGATTTGCAGATTTTGAGTCTGGATGTATTCAGCCCCCTGGGATGGTTCTGTTGTTCTGTGTGAAGAGATTTGCATGAACCCAACTTACATGAGTGCGATACATAAACCAAAATGCCCATTTACTTAATTAAAATACAAAATGTAAACGTGAGAAAACTGGACGGGTTTGTTTTTTCACCAGCAAAGAGAAATCTAAATGAGGGTATAAATTGTCATAAGAAAGACAGTTAGAGGTATAGAATCAGAACACAAGAGTTTAGTTGTGTGATTCAAATTTCAATGACCTTGCTAACCCCAGGCATCCACTTCCACAGAGCACAACCCACCAGTGACACCCCACGATCGGGCCCTTGAGAGCCTGGCCTTCTAGCCCTTGGCCAAGCTGGCCACCTGCTGTCAGCTGCACGGCTTCTCAATCCCCACTCTCCAACTTCCAGTCTGACCATTCCCCTCCCGAAGGGCCACTTCATTCTCTAGATGTTTCAATGCCACCGGTAAAGCAGTTGATTTTGACATACAGTCGCCATCCCGATCTTTCGGCTGGGAGAATCTTGTAGTCATCTGCAAACACATTATTCACCTCCAAATTGATTTTATATCATGTAATATTTTAAAGGTCCCAACTTAATAAATTCTGGTTTGAAGGAAACCTTGCTTTTGCCCTGGGTACCATCCACAGGCACTGAGATTCTGAAAATGTCTCTGTATCTGCCCCTCATTGCATACAGGAAACTTGACTGTGAATACAACTGTGAGTCACTTGAGAAATGAAGGTAAGTCTTCCTGATGCACACCTGGCCTGTGCTGAAGGTTTGACGAGTGAGTGTGTGTGAGTGATGAGCGATGCTGACCTTTTCTGAACTTGACCTGACATGAAGTTGCAGAGTACATCGATCCATTGCGGTCTCACTGCCCATCACCTTCTGATAATCAGGGACACTTTAAAAAAAATTAAATCAAATCTTTGCTAACGAGCAGCCTTTCAAGCTCCTATTGTGTCAGACATATTCAGTTCACAGTGAAGAAGAGTGTTGACCTTTCAAATTTGCCATTTCATTTGAATAATTTAGACTATTTTTTTTCTAGGCAATTAAAGCAAAAAAGTAGGGCACTGCTTGTGAAGAAATAGTCAACAATTGCAACCATGAGTCAATACCACATTTTCTATTGCTGTTTTCCTCAGGACAAGAAGTTTTCCTCTTTTTACTAGAGAACAATCCCACTGGTTTCCCTGAAGTATTAGTCCATAGATTGACATGTTTATTGAGTGTCTTTTGTGTGCAGGGCACTGCAATAATTGTAGTGGGTGGTACAGATAATTATCATATGCTCTCCAACTTGTGACATCGTCCATATAAGTTGGAAAGCTAACATCTACATAATAAAAGTTAGCTATCATTACAAGGCAGTACTGACAAATACAAAATGAGTGGAAAAGACTTCAACGACCATCAGCATTTGTACCTCACTACCCGCCGGGGCGGTGCGTCACTGTGCTGGTGGCTTCAGGGTAACTTTGTTTTCTTCACACCTCAAAGTTTTCTTGTCCACAGAAAAGAGAAATTGTTTCCTTATTTAATGTCCAAAGCTGTTCTCCTCTCTTGGATGATATCTCGTAGTGTGAAATTTGGGCCCAGGAAGTAGCCAGGCCGACTTCTCTAACTACACTGTCTCCCCTTGGGGCCTCGTAGACTAATGACTTCCAGACCCGCATCTCCAGCACTGCCCTCCCTTTGACCTTGAGGCATAACATTTGACCATCAACTTGACACTTGGTGCTTGGTTGCATTCTAATAGGCTCTCAAAATGAATATATCCAAATCAGGTTCTAGACGTCTACCCCATCCTAGGGTAGTCCTTTGGACCTGGTGGTCCTTTACCACCATCACAGCCCCAACCTCCCTCAGCTCTGTGAATGAGACCACCATCTAAGCACTCAGTCGAGTAAAAAGCCTGAAGTCATTCTTGTGTCCTTTTTTCTCCTGACCCTTCCTCTTCCTTGCCTGTTCAATCTGCCCACAAGTCCTTTAGGTTCTAGATTCAAATTATATCCCTTTTCCATCTACTTCTACCACCCTAGTCCAAGTGACCATAATTTCTTGCTTGCTCTATTTTTTTTTCTTTTAACCTCTTCATTTTGTTTACTGTGGTAAATATAAAAACATATATTTTACCATTTCAACTATTTTTAAGTGTACAGTTTAGTGGCATTAAGTCCATTCACATTGTTGGCCAGCCATTACCGCCATCCATCTCCAGAACGTTTCTATCCTCATGAACCGAAACTCTGAACCCATTAAACAATGAGTTCCCATTCTCCCTGCCCCCCAGCCCCTGGCAACCACTATTCTACTTCTCTCTCTATGAGTCCGACTAGTCTAGGTACCTCATATAAGAAGAATCATACAGTGTTTTTCCTTTTGTGACTTGGTTATTTAACTTAGCATAATGTTCTCTAGGTTCATTCAGGATATAGCCTATGTCAGAATTTCCTTCTTTTATAAGGCTGCATAATATTCCATCAAATGGATATACCACTTTGTTTACCCATTCATTTATCAGTGGATATTGATTGCTTCTACCCTTTGAATATTGTGAATAATACTGCTTCTTGCCTGATTCTTGCTCTCCCTCTCTCCTCCCAAAATCTATTGCTTCGTAGAAGCCAGAATAATTTTTTAAAATGTAAATCAGATTGTGTCACTTCCCCACTTACTATTTTCCAATTGCACTCGGTAAAATGTGAACACCTCACTGCACAGCCTGTCCCTCTCCCTTACTTCCCTCTCCTTTCCTGCTCATTGTATCTGGCCACAGGCCTGTTTGCCATTTTCAAACAAGACAGACTGCTCCTGTCTGAGGGCCTTCACCCGTGCTGTCCCTCGGCATGGAAATGCTCAGCCCCAGTGTTTTGCAGGAATGGCTCCGTCTTCTCATTTAGGCCTTTGCTGTACATTCCCTTCTTTGGGCACATAATCTGAAGGGTGCCCTCCCCAAACCGTGTTGCTGTGTCACATCTCCCTGTTCTCTCTTCTCTGTAGTAGCTCTTATAACTATGGGAAATTGCCTGCTCAGTTATTGGCTCACCAATGCATTTTCTGTCTCCCCATTCAGTATGTGCCACATGCCCCTGCTGACCAGTGGGTAGGATAATGTCAAATGTGACCTCGGGAATTAAGAAGCAGGGAATTCAACAGTTACAAAGTCAATTGGCTGCTTCTTTCGACTTTTACGTCATGTAGTATATTAATTTTCTGGGTGTAATACGTAGGCATTTGCAGAAGGGCACATCATACTTCAATTACTGAATGTTTTCTGTGATTATGGTGCGTAGACTGCAATTGTATGTTACTGCCAGATTGAGACCAAACATCTAAAAAGTGAGGATGTCCCTTGGAAGCACTTGAGACATAACAGATCAATATATATGGCGAGACATGTCGAAATCAACGTGTAATTTGTATTAAATGACTGTGGACACTCATAGGTGGTACCTATAGATCCTTGCTGTTATTGATCCCATACTGCTGTCAGGGAAGAAAAAAAGTGTACACACACCCTTAAGCTGTGTATAACATATTTACAAATTGTTTATTTGCAGAATAAACTATTGGGTAATATTGGTAAAATTGGCAAGCTATGTAAAATGTTATTAAAATTAAGTTTTTTTCTTTTTTAAGATTAAAAATCAGAGGCTCCAGTCCACTTGCCCGATGCGTGCACTGGGATGCATGCCTCCTTCTCCCGAGTCTGCTGGCCTGGCCACGCACCAGGCCGTGTGTCAGCCTGGAAGCTCTCCCCGCTGCCCCTGGCCAGTCTTCCATCAATACACTGTGTTGGGGCATGGGCCGATTCAGCTGCCCTTGTCTCTCTTTGAAATTCAGGGAGAATCCTCTATGGTCTCTGGCATGATCTACTTGTTTTTGGTAAGCAAAACTTCCTTTTCCCGCGAGTTTGTGTAAGAGGGTCTTGCCATTTCAAGTGGAGGAAGAGATGAAAAAGCAAAGCTGCCTTCATGGGAAGCCAGGTCTGCTCTGAGCTTTGTCTCATACTCACCGTGTGAAACACAGCAGTTCATGCCCCCTCTCTAGTACAGCTGTTTTCTCATCTGTTAAGTAAACTAGTAATTCCTGTTCCCCTACACATTTTTAGGAAGTGCCTTAGCTTTGTAGGAGGGTACATGAAAAGACCACGTATGTGAAGATTTTGTGATAAGAGTTGCTCAGATATGAGGTATTACTATGCAAATTAATGTCATGTTTTAAAAGCCCATTTTCTTTGCTTTTTGAATTATTTATATCCATATTTTCAAATGAAGCCAGTAGTTTTACATTTACAGAAAAGTTGTGAAGAAAGTACAGAGACTTCCCCTACACCCCACATCATATCCACTTTTATCAACATTTATGATCAGTATCCTATCCATATTTTTAATCACTAAGACAAATTATTATGATATATGCTTAAATTCTAAAAAAAAATAAGTGTGGAATGCTCTACTCTCTTTTTCTGAGATCTTAGCCTCCTCTCCCCCACCCCAATGGAAAACTGTGAGTTAGGAACTTTTGGGTTCAAATAACAGAAAAGCCTGACTCAGCTGGCTTAAAGAGTAAAGAGAATTTATTATGTCAGATCACAGGAGGTGTGGAGATAGGACAGCTCTGAGGTTGAACCAGGGACTCAGAGACATCCCCAAAGTTAGGCTCTTTCCATTTTTCTGCCTCCTGACCCTCAGTGATTGGCCAGCCCACCATCCAGAGCCACTCCTGGCTGCCAGGTGGCTGCGGCAGTTAGGGCATCTCACTCAGACACAGCCCCAACCACAGGAGAGGAGCTGTTTTTCTTTTGTGATTCTTGATCAGTGAAGGCCTTTTCTAGAAGCCCTACAGCAGAATTTCTCTCATTTTTGGGTCCAACTGCATCATATGCCCATGCCTAGTCCAGTCACTGGTAAGAGAAAGGGGTGCCATGAGTGACGTGATCTTATGTGCTTCTTAGGGCTGGGGCTGGGTTCTCTGCTCCTGAGGAAGCATGAGGTCATCTGGGGGCAGTGGACCCCTGAACAAAAGTCACGTTGGGGCAGAAAGGAGGTACTATGGTGGTGAATGGTTGTTGAGTCATCAATTCACAAAAGGCAACTCCAGAAGACACTATTATGCATACATGATAATGACAAGTGCAAGAAACTTAAATAATAAAATAACTAACACTTATTATTTGCTTTTTACCTGCTATTCCAAGACAGAAATGGGGTTCTGTAATAACATCAAGGCATTTTCTAGCATACTTTGAAGTAGTGCAGATTTGGAGATTCAATATGGTTATTAGAGGCTTTTGAAGTTTGCAAAGGTTGCAATTTTTATAGATTCTGAGACAATACATGTCAGTTAAGCATTTGTTGAGCAGTGATGAATAAATATTTTGTACAAAGCTATGAAGCAAGATATATTTTTGTTTCTTTTTGTTTGAATATGATTTTCTCTTCTAATTTTTTTACTTTAAACCATTTTAAGTAGGTTAGTTTAAGTTACTATATTTTATAGATAATAAATCTAATCAGGAAAAAGCTTAACTTATAAACTATCAGAACATTACCGACATTTAAAGAACAAAGTCATTTGAAACTATTATCTATTAAAAATTGTTTACATTTATTTGCTTTTTGTTGGGTTGTTTTCTGAGACATAATTTAAAAAGAGTACACTCTCTTTTGGTGCACAGCCCTGTGGGTTTTGACAGATGCACACAGTGTGCAGACATCACCAGAATTAAGACGAATATTTTCAACATCTTAAAAATGTTCCCTCGTGGCCCTTTGTAGTTGATTTCTTCCTCTCTACTCCCACCCCTGGCAATCAATAATTGCTTTGATTTCTGTCCATGTAATTTTGTTTTTTTGCAGAATATTATATGACTAGAATATATAGCATATAGTCATTTAAGCTTGGGTCCTTTCACCTAGCAAAATAGTTTTGAGATTTCTTCATGTTGTGGTTAGAATCTTTACTCGGTCAATTTTTATTGCTGAATGGTACACTTATTACATGCATATACTATTCATAAGTTGTTTTTCACTCATAAGTTGATGAACATTTGGTTCATTGCTAGCTTGTGGCAGTTATGAATCCATTGCTATAAATATTCATGGACAGGTTTTTGTGAAAACATTTGTCTTCACTTTTCTGAGGTAAATGTCTAGAGGTGGAATTATTGGGTAATGTGGTATGTATTTAATTTTGTAAGGAACTGTCAAATTCTAAAGAACTTGGCTGTCCCATTTTGTATTCTTGTCAATAGTGTAGGAGCATTTCAGTTGCTCCACATTCTCCTTCAACATTTGGTA
The DNA here is from genome assembly GCF_019186645.2 of Phyllostomus hastatus. Lineage (NCBI taxonomy): Eukaryota > Metazoa > Chordata > Mammalia > Chiroptera > Phyllostomidae > Phyllostomus > Phyllostomus hastatus. The sequence goes on along the minus strand of NW_025334033.1, from coordinate 5,520,389 downwards.
ATGTCAGTTTTTTTATTTGAGCCATTCTAATAGGTGTATAGTGATATCTCATTGTAATTTTAATTTGCATATCCTTGACTCATGATACTGAATGTCATTTTGAGTGCTTTTATGGCATATCTCTTTTCCCAACTTTTTAAAAATGAGTTGTTTGTTTTCTTATTATTGAGTTTTGAGAGTTTTAACATATTCTGGATACAAATTCTTATCACATAGGACTCACAAATATACTCCACTATGTAGCTTCTGCTTTTATTTTCTTAGCCATGTCTTTAGAAAATTAATCTATTTTTAAGGCTCTAACTTTTATAATCTAGGTGTGGGAGAAATAAAAATAACTTATGTTTATGCTTACTTAAATATATCTTATATGGAGGGTTAGCTAAAATGTCATTCAAAAACCCAAAAGTCCAGGATAATATTTACAATAGATTTTTCTCTGATATCCTGAAGAAAATGTAAAGCAGCAATAACATTAAGGCTTTCTAAAATACTAAAATTATGAGCTGTATCAGTTCCAATATTCATAATTACTTATCTTTAGGTTTGCATACCTAAAGTACCACTTGTAATAGAAAATTAACTTGTAGAACAATGTTCATGAACTTCTCCTTACGGCTCATTATAGTACCATAATAATATCAGATAAACCAATAAAACATCAAGAATGATCACCAGTGAGCCCATGGGATAATGTCATATTAATTAAAGTATTAAGTCAATACTCTCTCTTTTGTTACATAGCACTGGAAGCTTTACTCTCTTTGTTGAGATAGGCTAGGCTGATGTGCTGCCCACAACCCCCAAGTCTCAGTGGCTGAGCACCCAAAAGTTTGTCTGTGGCCACTGCTGGGTGGTGGTGATGGGCTGCTCTAGGTCCTCAGAGCCCTGGTTGATGGAGACTCAGCCTATGAACCTGGGTTGAGGAGTGCAGCAGGGGAAGAGCGAGAATGGAGAAACCCGCAGGGCCCTTCCGTCTCATTCACTCATGTTTCATTAGCCAGAATTGGGACCATGACCCTGCGTAAGCATGAAAGGGCTAGGAAGTGCAGGCTCCTGGACATTCAAGAAGGCAAGCAGCACTGAACATTGCTGAGCACTAGTAGTGTTTATCATAGTTTCTAAAATAGCACAAAAGGTGAATTATAACCACCTTACTTAAATTAGACACACATTTTGAAGTCATTTTACTCTCTGGCTGGGAAACCTTGGACAAATTATTTAACCTCCGTGGGCCTCAACGACTTCATCTAGAAAAATGGTAAGAGTGATGGCTGACACTTATCCAGTGTATACTATAAGGCAGGTCCTTTAGTATAAGTACTTGACATGTATTAAATGCTTTATCTTTACAACAACTCTTATGCAGGTAAACTTATTATCACCACTGCAGTGATGGGGCACGTGGGGCACCAGGAGCCTGAGTGACTTGCTGACACAGACAGCACACAAGTTGGTTCTGTGACCAGTTTGCTGGGCTGCATGCCTAGTCTCCAACCCCACTCTTGGAGGTAATTGTACCTGGCTGAATTAGATGTGTATTAAGTGCCCAGCACGATAGAGCAGTCCTTGTCACTGTAACATTTTTGATGTGCTGGCAAAGATAGAAAGACAAGTTTGGCTAATGTATTCAACTGAATAATTCAGTGAAAACGGTATTGTTTTCAGGGGGGTGAGGTGTGGAGAGGGAGATGGGAAGCGTTAACCCAAAACAACTACATATCTAGCTAAGAGTTTCCATCCAGGGTTCTCTAAGGGGGCCCTTTGCTCTCTAGAACTCATTTTCTATTCTCATCTCAATCTTAATAATGATGTCCCTGGAAGCTTCAGTGCTGGCAGGGAAGCCTGACAGATTTTCGGAGTTCTATGATATGCTGTATTTGATGGGGGTGCTGCCTTATAAATGGCTGGGTTTGTCCCCTCTCTGATGGGGAAGTAGCTTCTACGCTGGTCATCTTAGAGTTCCTCACTGCTTAGAGAGCAGTGTTTCTGGGTATGTCTTGAGCAGCCAGCAACTTTGTTAGACATTTCAACCAAATCACTCCCTCAGTGCAGTATACAAAATGACCAAGAATCCTGTTCGAGGCATTCCAGAGAGTCCTTGGCCAGTTAGGAATGCTTTCGGGTGCAAGTAACAGAGCACCTCAGGGATAACAGTTGAAACAAGAGGAGTTTGGCAGTGCCGACCTCAGTGACTTCATTCCTTCCTCCTCTGCAGGTTCCTTGGGCTTTTCCTCATGATCGCAAAATGGATATAGTGCAGCTCTAACTATCCCCTGATCTCAAAAGGAAGGGGATGGCAGAAAAGTGGCTTTCCTTTTATCAGGGAAGACAAGTGTTCTCTGCAACCTCAAACTACGTGTTTCTTTACTTCTTATTGGTTACACTGTTGGTGCGGGCTCATCACTGGACCAGCCTACCCCTGCTGTGATACAGTGCCTTCCCCCAATTCCTAATAAAAATTGTACTGTGTTAAAAAGGATGAAGATGTGTTTGTGTGTGTGTTGGTATGTGTGTGCAAGAGAGATTTATGTGAAAAATAAAATTATTTTGCCACATATCCTCTCTCTTTCCTGTAGATCACTGCCTTTATGGATTTGCATGCTGAGGGCCTACTAGCTGCTCTGGAATGGACCCCTGGGCCTTGCGAGGGTGGCAACACTGACTCTCTACCCTAGATGGGGCCAGTGAATCCTGCTGTCTCTAGTGAGCCTCCAGTTCCCGTGTATGGAAGAATTATGTGTCCTGCAGCAGCTGAGATGCCCTTTCTCATCACATCTCCACCTTTATCAACGCATGCCTATATCCTAGAAGAATGAGTGAACTATTTGTGTGACTCTGTGTAATTTGATGTAGGTGCATTGCAAACCCAGTTTTACGTAATGATCAGCTGAAGTCATATCAGGACACTCCACATCAGGCTTCGTGTGTTTTAACAAGATATAATGCCAGGTTGAGTCTGAATGGAATGAATTTGAAATGTTCAAAGTCAGTTCATGAAAGCATCTGAATTACCTTTAGACCACATAGCGAGTACTATAATGGGCCCACTGCAAAGTTCTTTTCAAGGGCTGTGACATTCTTTCTGCTGAAGTCTTACAACTTGTGGGTAAAAAAGATAGTGTTTTTGCTCCTTAATTCTCTCATTCACAGTTTATGCAACACGTGGGCAAGAGAAGGGGCCATTGGGGCCATCAGGAAACGTATGATGCACAGCTTCAGCGCCCTTGGTGTTATTTTTCCGTCCTGTGGTTGGAGCTGGGGCAGAGCAGTGATGGAGCAGTACCGGGGGGCATCCTGGTGCATCACCATTGGATACGTTTGTCTTCAGTGTTCTCTGAGATGCTACTAACAATCCGTGAAAACACATTCTCTGCATGTTGCTCGCAGGTCAGCTCGGGCAACAGATATTACAATTTTTATGATTTGGTGGACATTTTAATATTTATCTATTTGTTTGTTTTAACCTTCACGCAAGAACATGGTTTGTTAATTTTAGAGAGAGAGGAAGGGGGAGAGAGAGAGACAGAAACATTGATGTGAAGAAAAATATGCATGGGCTGCTCCTCGCACATGCCCAGACCAGGGACCAAATCCACAACCCAGGCATGTGCCCTGACCAGGGATTGGACCCACAACCGTTTGGTGCACAGAACAATGCTCCAACCAACTGAGCCACCCTGCTGGGGCTTAATATTCATTTTTTAAAAACTGTTTCCAGATAACATAAACTGTAGTATGGAGAGAGAAGTCATTCTCTTCAGTGTGTCTTCCAAGTTTCCTTTATTGCTGAAAAGTAAACAAATAAGCAACTTCCACAAGAAGAACAGCTCAGTTAGCCACTCTGTATACAGACATAAGAGCACTCACCCACCTGGCACGGGTATTGGGAAGCTAGTTAATTGTTTGCAAAATGTTCTCAAGCCCCCAGATGAAAGGAGCCACACTTTCTGTGCCCAGCATTATTGTTACAATGTTTTCTGCTGCCAAGAAGAATCTGATCCAGAATCTGCTTCCAACATCTCTGAAGATTGGCCTGTGTTTTGGGAGGGGAACATCAGTACTTTCAATTGTTTAAGAATCATTCAGCTTGCCTGTGATCTAATGTAGTTTATGTTTAGGGGTGCTGTGCTGGTGAAGCACTGTCTTTTAAAAAGCTGCCCCAAATAGTGTTGCTATCATCAATCACAGGAAGGAATAAACCAGCGACTCCCCCAAATTCCTTTTTTTTTTTTTTAAAGATCAAATTCAAACAGCATTTTATGCTTTCTTTCACTGAATTAACAATGGCTTGGAGGAGGTACTTCAATCCCCTTAAAGAAACCTTTTGCGTCATGACAAACCAGAGCACCTTTTCCGTGAAGGTCGGCCTGGGGCTGCCCGTCAGACGCGGCCGCCGGCTGGTTCCTGTGCTGCCGCTGCCGCAGCCAAGGCTGCAGAAGTCATGTTTATGGCAGAGGCTACTGTCGCTATCGTAAAAAACATGGACTCGCTGCCTCTGAGCCCCTCCTCCAGCAGAGGAATGTTAAACTAGACATCTGTTTGCAAAAACAATTATCTAAACATAAGCTTACTCTCAAAGGAAGGTTTCATTCTGCCTGTCTCTTAGCTTTTGCAAAGGGGCTTTTTCTAAATGAACTTGAGAAAAGCAATAATAAACCAAACTACCAGCTTCATACTACATTAATGTAGAAAAGGCACATTTTAACAGTGTTTGATTTTCATAAAATATAAAAATAAAATACTTCTATGGTAGTAGCAGTAGTGTTGATAATTATATAATGTGTAATACAACTATCATATATGATGATACTAGTTTTATTGTACCTATGAGTAATGAGGTAGTAAGCACTTACCTTATTTAAGCCTCACAATAGTCTTATGTGATAGGTATTGTTTCAATTTCACAAATGACATGACAAAAACTGAAGCTTTTGGCAAGTTCAGTTATCTGCAGGGGGAGAACCAGGAATTCTGGCCTATCGTTAATGAGCGTGTGTAAGTCACCAGCCTCTCCTGGCTACAGTTCTGGAATATTATGTGCTCAGGAAAGCTCCTACATTATTGTTGGTTTAAATATTATCCTCACAGGAAGAGAAGGTGGTTAGCATAACATCTGTGGGGTGTTTTTTCCCAATGGAAGGAAAACCAAAATGAAACTATATGTTGGCCAGGGGTAAAAATATCTTAAAAATTCACAATTAGTGTCACATCCTTAGGCTAAATGGCAATGTGTAGGCACTGATTGTCACTAAATGATGTGGATTTTAGGTTACTAAAGTCAAATAAAATGAGAATTATTTCTGCAAAAACACCAACTAATTTCCACTATAGAGATTAGAGTAGAAGGGGCAGGGCAAACACAGGTTCAGAACGTTCACTTGAAAATATACCATGACCCTTTACTTTGTAAATAGGAGGCATCACTAAGGTATTGAAAATCCCTTCTGGGATAAATTATTAACTCTGTGGTGGACAGTAGACAGGAGGTTAGGAGGTACAGATTCTGGTCCTGCCTCTAATTAGCTAGCTATGTGACCTTGAATGAGTCACTTGACCTCTCCAGACTTGAATTTTTTCATCTGCACCATGAGGCCTCTCATCCCTCCCTTCCTCTTCTAAAACTCTCTCAGTCTGAGTCAAACTTGTCTCACCTTTGCTAGTAGCTCAATTTCATTGGGTTGGCCAAAAAGTTAATTCTGTTTTTTTTTTTCCTATAAGATGGCTCTAGTAGTGCTCAGTTGTCTTTGACTTCATTTGAAACCATTTTGTTAGATTGTATTATGACAGCTGTCATGTCAGCATGCATGTAAAACACTTACCAAAATTGGTGAATTTTGTGTAGCCATTTTACTATTGAAGATGGAAGAAGATACACAACATTTTCAGGATGTTATGCTTCATTATTTCAAGGAAGGTAAAAATGCAACTGAAACACACACAAAAAAGATTTGTGCAGTGCGTGGAGAAGGTGCTGTGACTGATCCAATGTGTCAAAACTGGTTTGCAAAGTTTTGTGCTAGAGATTTCTCACTGGGCGATGCTCCACGTCAGGTAGACCAGTTAAAGTTGACAGCGATCAAACTGAGATATTAATTAAGAACAATCAATGTTAGATCACATAGGAGATAGCCCACATACTCAAAGTATCCAAATCAATAAAGTTATTGGTGAAAATGAAAAATGTGTCTTTTATTTTACAGAAAACAACATACAGACTTTTTGGCTAATCTCGTACTTTTCATACACCTTTTAGGGGATTGTCAAAGAACCAACTGAAAACACAATTAAATTCTCATGGAGTCTATTGTCTGCTCCATGCCCCACGCTGTGGCTTCTGACCAACCCCTCTGTCACCAGGAAACGGCAGAACCAAAGCCAGTAAGATGAGAACAAGTTCCCCAAAGACTGAGTTTTACATTTACATGCAAAACAGTGATGTTCACTTTGCCATATCTTCAGTGTTTAGGTTTTTGATCCTGTTATGTAGTCCTGTTATGCTGGATTGCTTTTGAAAAAAGAAAATTATTGCAAAACACTTTTAAAAAATTGTAATTTTGAAAACCAAGATGGGTTCTTCTACACAAAATAGCAAGAAACAATATTTTTAAACTTTACCTTCTAATTTTCCATGTGAAATGACTGAAATTATTTTAGCTGACAGAATTAATGAACTGATACAATTAAAAGGTTTTAGAAAAATTATTTAATGCTTAATGCTGAGAATATTAACAAAAACTGCATTACCGTGTAAAATATACTAATCTCCTTCATTCTTGAAAACATTTTAACCCTTCTTTTCGGGACCATATTTTTTAAACGTATTACAAATACACGATCACTACCTTATAAAAATGCACTGTGCTAAGTAGGAAATCCACGTCCAGATGACATATGACCATGAAAGAGAACAAAGGCACGGTCTAGAACTTACCTTCAAACCACAGCAAAAAAAAAAAATACCCAAACTGAATTCCCTAAAAACTAAGGAGTGTGTAAGACCATCTAAATGAAGATAATCCTCTAATCTCTAGGTCCCTATGCAGCACCCACAATGTGGACACCCAGTTTTTGATCAATGCCATCTAACTTGTCCGTGTTTACCCAGAGCAATAATTGTGTGGCTTTCTAGTGTTTATCTTGAGTTTTTAAATCATATTCTGACTGACATATTTAGCTTATATGAATTATTAACTGATTTCAACAATGCACAGACACTGCTCGAAGTTACAGACCATTGGAAAATGTTCCCGCTTGTTCCACTACTCAGGCCCAGGGACGAGGTTATGCGTTCTGTTCCCAGGGTTTAGGATTTGTCTACACTTGCACTAAACCCAAATGGCCTAGGGCGGGAATGGAAGTGAGGTGGCATCGATGTGAGCACTCCTCACTCCAAAGACTAGTGCCTATAAATGACCATCACCCTATTTCCTGCCAAGTGGACTCAGCCTCAGAATCCTTCTCAACAGCAGTGAGTGCAACCGTAGGAAACAGAAAGCTATTTGCTGCCCCTGGGCCAGAATTAAAGTGTTTAATTAAAAGCCTCATAAGGTTGTTGGTTTCCTTATTATACGGATTACCTTTTCTGAACTTTTCAAATCTTTTCATTCCGACAAATAATGTTTCATTTTTTTCAAGAAAAAAAAATGACCTTTTATTGTACATTTTTTAATTCCCCACAGCACCCTAAGTACTTCTAAATACACATTAGGGACTCAGTAAATATTCATGTCTTGAGTAGCCTAAACACTAGAACCATTCGGCAGAAATACCACACGGAGCCAGACGGGGCCCAGTCCCAGGGACGTCTGTGACTGGGTGTCAGTGCTTTCCCGGTCCTCAAGGAAAGGGTCACACACCAAACCACCCAGACAACTGAAATGCTGGGGAACTGGCAAGAGCAAAGAAGAGATGTGGAAGTTCCAGTCCCTTTTGTGTTACAAGTTTCCAAAATATGAGGAAATACGCCAAATGCCTTTGGCTTTCAAATGATAATATACTCTGAATTAATGACTAAGAGGGAAACGCCCACTGAGCGGTTCATGGACAGTGTCCCTCTGAAGTCAGATCCTGCTGGCAAGTGACCAAAGAGCCCTCCTTTCCCCGGTCAGCCCGCCAGCCCCCGCCATGGCCAGGCAGCACTTTGCCGTCAGCTCGGCATTATAAAAGTGAGCAATTAACAGTGCCGTGTGCAGTTAATCAAATGATTCCACTGAATATCCCCAAATTTGGGTTCAAAACACATTTGATTTGGGGCCTTGACTAATTGTGGGGGAAACTGTTTCTTAAATTAAAATGTAGATATAAAGATAAGTCTTTAGTTTTTTTTAAAGAGAAGCAAAGATTTTTAAATGTACTTTATTTAGCAATATGTTGGATAAACAACCATGTTCTAATGCTAACTTGAGGACAAATGCAATGAAATTACATGAATTCCCCTTAAAACTGTATATGTATTCTAAAATAATCTTGTTGATGAGCCTGCTTTATTTCAGATTTTGTAGGGTTGAAAAGTGATTAATTCTTTAATTAACATCAACATATATGATGCTTTCCTTCAATTCCAGTAAATACACCCCATTTTCAGCTGAAGAAAATAAGGACAAGTTAAAAGGTTCCAATTATTTCTTTCAGGCAAGTGAGCGAGAACATATTTAATAACAATTTAACAGTCATTTATTTGTTCATTCAACATTCATCGAACACCTGCTCTGTGCCAGGAACTCTGGTAGCTAGTGGGGAGCAGAGCGGTGAGCAAGATAAATATGACTTCTACTCCATGGAGCGTACAATCTAGTCGGAAATCTTGCCATGGAACAACTAGAGAAAGAAATAAGTCAACAATTGAGATAAATGTGGTGCAATCATATAAAGGGTGCTTACCTCTTTCGGTTTACTTAAACTATGGTTTCCTGCAGAGGTGGTTTTGATTATCTAAATTCCGATTTGCCCTATAAAAGACATTTGATTTAAAATTACATAGAAATAACATTAAATACAAAGTCTACTACAGATACAAAATGGCTATTTCTGCATGAATGTATCTGTGTTGAATATAAAAATGACAAAAAATGCTAGTTATTTCAGAATTACTTTTAACCAAGGCAGTTTCCAAGGGAATTCATGACCGCTTTAGGTTAACGGCCATTGGCTGCACATTCAGACCTCAATTAAACTCTGAACTTCCATTGTTATTACTTAATTGGCGTGGTTATATTTCATGTCAGTATTTCAAAATGACCTTCCTTTTAAAAAATAAAAATTCCCCTGACAAAGGACCTCGGGTCTTCGATGAGCCTGACGTCCGCGGCTGCAGCCCCGCACGGTCTCTCTGTGGGGTGGGCCTACCGCCTGCTTAGCTCTGCAACTTCCCGCCATCCCGGCCTATGATTCGAGACAGCTCCAGAGAAATCCGAGTGATGAGGGAAAAAAGAACGAAAAACGAAGTACATCTGTTGCCATGATTACTATTAAAATGCCACATAAATCCACCGATACCCATTTTATTCTAAGCACAGGGAATTAGACAGTCTTAAAATACCTTGAGTATCACAATTAAATATTGTCAAATTATCCTTATTTAAAAATGATACTATGGTATCTTTATCTTACAAGCGACTCCAAATGTTTAGTTGTTCCAATTAACTAAATGGAAACATAAATCCCTTTCACGTAGACATGAAACAATAAGAACAGGTTGGATTTAATGAGTTGGACTATATATAAAGTAGGTACGATGACGCCAAGATCGAACTTCGCTAAACTGACTGAAACAAATTAAGGCATCAAATGAGCATTTCCCTTCCCCCCTTGTACTGTGGAAAAGTTTTAAAAGTCTTTTTGAAGTACTTTGATCAAGCTTTGAAATCATTTTAGCGGGTTACTATTGTATGAAAACTGTAATTTATAGTGCTTGACCTAAGCCGCTCTTTGTCTCACAGCCGTATTCAAAACAATAGCAGGAAAGTGAAAAACACAAGGGGAACCTAAGCTGTTCTGGTTATTATTTAATTCATAATTCCATCTTCCTCATTTAACCTTTGGAACCTGGGCATGTTCTTAATGAAACAGGCTCAGATTATGTTCGCTATGGCTAGGAAGGCTAGCTTTGGGCACGGCAATGCGGCGACCTGGACTGTCGGACTGTCCTGTGCGATCCTTTCTAACCTCCGAGTGACTTCACAGACAGGTTCCGAGAGGCGTCTCTCTGTAAGCGGTGACACTGCCGGCAGCCTGCCATTGTGTACCTTCTGGTTTCCTCTCTAGTTAAGCTGGCTTTGTTCCTTAGCCCTGACTGAGGATGTGTCAGTGGTGAGATTTTCTCTTCCCATTATTGTCACAAAATTGTTACGCTTGGAGGCAACCAGTTCCCATCAGATCACAAGAAAAAAGCAAGCTGCCCCCAAAATGAACAGCTAAATTGTACCGGCATTTTGCTGTATTAATTTGTAATTTTAATCAGTTTCATACCTCCACCCAGCCTGAAAAAGTAGCTGTAGACCTCACATGTTCTTTTGGCTCCTTTTGCCAAAACATTTACCGATGGCCTAAACCTCCTTCCATATTTGACCCTGTAAACTGTTATTATCTTAGTTGCAAGTTTGATGACCTTTCAGGTGCCACACATGCCCTTGAATAAATACTCCGGCATGTGGAGGATCCTTAGGTAATCTGTTCTCCAAGGAGGTTAGATCAACTGCTCCCACTCCCAACCTCCGCCTGGGAGACACACGGATCAGGACTTAGATGGGATGGATTTTTGTCTTGGGCCATTTCCTGGGGAGAAAAAGAGCCAAGGAGTAGTAACAAAGTGCAGAATACACAACCACTTGCGAGGAAACAGGCAAAGACTAGTGTAGGGGCAGATGGCCTAGAAGAGGTGGGAAGCAAGAGGATGAAGCAATAAAAATTTAATTTTATCAAAGTAACAGGTCTGTAGGGGAGCAGGTAATAAAGAACAGATTTCCGAGGTGTCTTCATTCAGAGAGGAAAGAAAACAAGGAGTGTAGCTCCTTTATCAGTGAATTAACTGTTCACTTGGGTGCTGTGTGTTAATTAGTGAGCCCCCCCCTCCCCCCCGCAGGTACCGTTTAGTGGATTACCTCATTCCGGGCTTGGCAAATATCCCTGGTGGCTGCAATGAGTTAATGCAGCCCCCAAAGACCAACAGTTGATAATCTTTTCCAGGGTGGAATCAAGCCTTGGGGAAAATAAGCAGGTATACACACTTCTGGTTACAAGAAGATTATTTCCCCTGGAGAGCCAGCTTTCTACTTTGGATCCCTGAACCTTCCTTTTTACATGCAATTTTAGGAGTTTTTAGAAGAGTTGACATATCTCTCACTAGAGGGCAAAGGAAACAAAAAGATTCTCATTGTTTTTCTAGGGGGCAGCGGTGGGTGTTTGGGATGGGGAAGGAGTCTATGGAGTCATCTCAGATATCAGTGTATCAGTGCCGGATCTGCTTTGCTCTGAGCGGACCCCCTGCCAGACTTCCAACAGGGTCTCCTATTTGTTAGTGAGAGCAGATGCTGGCCAAGTCTATATATGCCAGAGAGAACATCATTTACTTTTATGTTTTACACACGCCTGCTTTCTGGGTTGGCATAATTCATTAGCACAGTTTGCAGAGGGCTCCATAAAACAAGATCTGGCTTTAATGTTAATGTTCTAATGACGATGGCAATAAAAGAAAGTTGACATCCTGTGTCTACTTTCCAGGGATGATGTGTATGTTGTCTAAACTAAAAAAACCAAACAAGTAAACAAGCAACACACATGGATGTAACACAGATAAGTATTTCTAGCATAAAATAAAAGAATAAGAGTGAAGCTTCCTGTTTGGGAACATTACTCCCTCCCCACCCCATACTCCTCCAACTGAAAAGGAGTAGGTATAGTAATCATAATAGTTCTTATGGGAGAAAAAGCTTAAGTTTTGTACAACTTGTAACTTTGTCATAGTATGCACAGTTTGCTGCTGGTTTCTTTACCACGTTTAAGAGCTGAAGTTTAAAACCTCATTCATACAGAGGAGGCGGGGCCTCTGCGGGAGAGCACCAATACCTTCTCATAACACATTATGTCAGGGCGCCAGGCAGAAGAATGCCCACGAAGTGCAAGCACCTCTTACTTTTTAATTTATTTGTGCACCCCCACCATAAATTTGTTTAATGTAAAACAAACAAACCCTTGACAAGGGTTTAACAGGGTTTTCAACATCTGTGCAGATACATGTAATTTATTCCGAAAGAAGAAAAAGTAGTTTGGAGCAAGCCCTGAAAACTGCTTTTCACAACACTTTCATTTAAGGGGTGTGAGTCTGTGTGTGCGTGCGTGTGTGTGTGTGTGTGTGTGTGTTGAGACAAGAGCAGTGGTTTCAAATCCTTCTGCTTCACTCTCAAAACTCGAACGATGCGTTTTACATGGAAAGAGGAGTTTGCCTGAGACCTCCTTACTATTTCATCATCTTTTTCTTTCCTTTTTGTTTAATGCAACCTTCAACAGAGTTAAAATCTGCATGTTTGGATCCTTCAAAAGAAAAAGCAGACTTGTGTAAACCTCTTAGGTACAAAACAAACATAGTACTAATAATAGCATAGTCTGTTGAAAGAATCAAGCAATACGAGTAACTTAAACATGTTTGTAAAAGCTTACATTTTAATTAATATTTCCAAGCTCACCAATTCAACATTCTAAAAGTCATTATTTTTTGTCAGCACTAGGGCAAATATTTCACTAAATACATTTCTGGGCATCCATTTATCTTTTACTTTCCAAAATATAGGTTTATAATGAATTTATTGACATTTTGCTTTAGACTGAAATTTGATTTACAGCATAAAAAGTAAATAGATTAAAGTGAACAAATACAAACTCTCCTTTATTTTGCTTATTGAAAATCACCTTAAGTTTATTTGTGGTACACTTCACTCATTCAAAGCTGAATATTTCTATTGCCTAAATTATTTGAGTGTTACATAATTATGTGGTATAAAATGCAGATAAAAAGCAGTGTACCGACTGCACTTTTAAAAAAGTTTACTCATAAAAATACTATCATACATACTGACAACCAGCCAGGTTAAGAAAGAAACCCTTGTCAAAGCTGGCACCGAGCTTCCATCAACTCCCGCGGCCCCCATCCAGCGAAGGAGTGTGGTTTCCAGACACAATGTAACTCATGCTTCCAAATTAGATAAATGAAAAATGTTTGGTGTTCAAGTAAGTATTATAAAAAGAGGAAATTCTCATCAAGTGTATTTTTCAGTTTGGCTTCAGGCCATGGAAGTCAGGAAACCGTAAAGACTGGACCGAACGAGCACACAGCGCGGGCCGCCCACCGGCCTGGCAGGGTCCTGCAGGTGAGGGCGGAAATTCAGCGTCAGACTTGACGTCTTCAGCTTCGCTAAGACTGTGCTCGATTATTCCATGACGGCAATGCAACACTGGGTATCCGTGTGCACAGAGAAAGGCGGGCGGGAGAGAGAATGAATGGAGCCTTAGGAGAAAAAAAAAAAAAGTGGGTGATTTGGTAACTGGGAGGAGAATTGAAAAATCACACCTTTCAGTTTCCACATTTTTTCTTTTGTTCAATATTCAAGGAGAAACCATCTGGAAGGAAGAAAGATTATGAGTATCTATAAACGAACTGTTTGACAGAGACAGAAATGCTGATAATGAGTGGGTTGTGTCTGTAGTTCTTGGCTGTTCACATCAGCAAGGGATGAAGGAAAACAGAAACTCTTGATATGTTTGTCTAAAGAGGTAGTGGTGTGACCACGGGCAGCAAGAGTTCAGCTGGAGTTCAGAGCAGATGTTGCCAGCAGTTGACGCTGCAGGAAAGTAAAATTGCTTCCGGATTCACCTTTTCCTCCCAGCTCCTCTTCCAGGACCATCAGGGTCAAGCCACACTGTGGCACAAGGTGACAATGTCCGTGGGGAAGCAGGCCTTGAGCAGGATGCCTCTCTCCCGGTTGCAGTCCAGCTCCTGGATGAACCCGTACCAGTAGATGACCAGGCCTGGCCCGAATCTGCAGAAACACAAGAGAATAATATACACATGTAGTATCAACATAGTTCCCCAAAAAGTAATCTTCGAAGCACTGGCAAGATGATTAAATGATGTTATTGCACAGATGTATTTATTTTGGTTGCGATAATTATGACTGGAAGTAGCTAAAGTGATACCAAAGAGCTTATTTAATGCAAATATTACCACCTGGGGCACATTTACTACCTTTCTTTCAAGGAACATGAAGTATTTCAGATACATGCACCCTCCTAACTGCCTTTCAGGAAGATGTCACGAGTTTGGGCTGATGGAGGAGAAAACCCGAGCAGAGACAGTGATGAGCCAGCCAGCGCCTAGCTTGGGGTTTCAGTCTCCTACCACTTCGAGGTCTCCTCAGAATTGAACTTAGCTATTTGCAACTGAGGAGAAAGAATAATTTCGAAAAGAGAAATAATTTAAAAATGGAACAGCTCAAGGTCCTCCTCTAGCTGTAATGTTCTACTCATGCATAATAGGGTCAGAAGTCCTTTCTGTCATTCTTTCTTTGCAGTCTTAAAAAAAAGTAGCCCACAGGACAATGGGGAGCTTGTCTAGGGCCTTCTCTCTGCCTCGCCATTCCCCACATCACCACCTCTCTGAGTTCAAATAGGACATGAGATTTGGTTGTAGGTTCTTTTTTCTTTTTTTTTTTTTTGCCATGAAACTGAGAAATAATGGCACACAGACTCGTGATAAAGTATAGACAGACTCAGGCTTAAAACCCCAACATTTCTACTCTGTGCCTCTGACTTATCTCAAATTTGGTGAGCAGCAGGCTCAGGAAGTCGTCCTGTAGACTACTTTACCCATCAGGAAGTCGGGACCTGCTGGCTGGGTTCACAGGGATGTGATCACTATCAATCACCATGCACACAGAGATGGCTTGCACATCAGTTTCACGTTTTTCTGACTGAGAGTTCTTAATTAAAGGGCAGCACTACTTTTGGTGTCGTGTTGCAGGAATTTTACAGCAAAATCATAAATTATGAATGCTAGGTTAGTAAAAGGATGTCTAAAAACAGAACTGCTTTCTGTGTTCTGACATTACAGCAGGCTGAGCCATGCTAGGCCAAAAAGCTTTTTCCTTCCATGATTTATTATATGCTGTGGTGTACTTGCCAAAACTAACAGTACAGGATGGGCTGTGAGATGCTGTATGCACAGGAACAAGTTCAACTGGATGTCATGGAGTGGTTTATTTGGGGATTCACATCAGTAAGGTAGCCAAGTTGGATGCAAGATTAATTAAAACTTTTTGCATCCCCTCCATGCAAGGACAGAACCGTGAGATGGCAACTCATCAAGCGAACTGGTTCTAGAGGACACTACGCACAGATGAGACGCCACAGAGCACCAGGTGCTGTGGCATTTACCTGAATTCGGGGCTAGCTGCAGGTGATGCCCTCTTCTTCCTCAGTATGTCCGAGGAAGTTTCCTTTGGGGTCAGAGAGCCACACTGCCATGGCACAGGCATGCGGGCTCCAGTGCTTACATGCACGCAAGGTGAAGCTCACACCTGGAGGAGAACTTGCCTCTATTTAACTGAGGGTTACTTAGCAACTTTCATCACAAGCATTTGTCTGCAACTAGTACGTAGACTATTGGGTATCTCTATTTTACAAAAAAGCTCTGAGATTGTTATCAAATGACCTCAGATCTGTCAAAACAAGTCTGGGAAGAGCAGAAAGACCTGCAATTCTCAGGATCGGATCTGAGAAGCCTCAAACCTTCCCATCAACAGAGCAGCCCTGACTCACATCCTCGATAGACCTAACATTAAGCTCAACACATTCCTTCATTGTATTATGCAGCCGTTCTGGAGACCATGATGTTCTTTTGAAAGGCACTGTTATTTTTACAAACGGAGAAAAAATATGTGATCTAACCAGTCGTGGAAAAGAACAAAGAAATATATGAGGGTCATAAACAACAAGCCCAGTGTTTTAAAGATTCAATAAAACAAAAACACATATTACCAGCACCGAGAGAGCAAGAGCAGTCTGTACTTCTGCTGAGCAGCTAAATCATAAGCCAAAGGACACAAAGCATGACAGCTCTTTACAAAAATGGCATTTTCCAGGCAGAGAACCTGGGCTGCGAAACACCTCAAAGACCAAGCAAATGGACTCATTTCACTTGTGAGGTAGTGGGTGAAATCTGCACCTCAAAAAAGTTTTTGCAAGATTGTGAATCTGAACATTTCATGTGATGGTTCACTTCCAGGACCCCCTAAAGGTAGCCATGTGGGTCTGTAAATTATCAGTATATGAGACTAGTGACTCATCAGAAGACTTCACCATGTATCTAAGTGTTTGCTTCTTAGCTTTTGAATGGAATTGTATTAACTTAGGTACTACTAACTCTGTCATGTGGCTTGAAAGCTCTGGTTGACAATATGTGCTTAAATAATTAAAGATGAGAGAAGACAACCCCCCTTTGTAAGTGGAGATTGGTAGAGGGAGGCTTTTAAATTACATGGTCTTTGAGAAAAATAATAGGAGCTTTAGAGGGTGACAAGTTTGGAAATTTAATGACAGAAGAAGATCTGGCCTTGTTCCCGATACCTACTTGAGTACATTTCTGAGCTTTCTCCAACTTGTGATCCAGAGATCATCAGATACTGGGAAGATAATCTCCCAGCAACTTATTTGTTTATGAAGAGGCTGACCATATTAAGAAACTTTATATAATTAATTCCTTGCTTATCTGAACTAACAGAGGGAACATTTTGGTTGACAAGTTTGAAAAACCAAGCAAGCCAACTCTAGTGTTTTCTTCTAAAAAGGTGTAAACCAGAGAAAACAGGACCTAAGACATGTTTATGTGGGTCAAGTACGTGCTTGTGAGTTGACGGATTTCACCGTTTTGATGCCTGTTCCCATTTATTGTGGCACTACTGGGCACGAATGAGATCACTGGGAAGGCAAACATAACCTTTGTGACCAATAAAAATCAAAGAGACTGTTAACGGCACTTAAAGGAAAACAGAGTCCCCGGGCCCGAGGGAATGTGCACAGCGGAGGGCTGGTCTGCTACTGGGAGTGCAGCCCGGCCCCAGCCAGGGCGCGGGCCGTGATGGGATGTGGACGGGCATCCAAAATGATTCTGTAAACACATTTCTAGGTTGACTGTGACTTGAATGTTACTGTACTCGTGGTCAAGCAGTAAGATCAAAGACTCCAAATGGATTTTACAAACTCCTGTGGAGCAGACACTGGAATGTGACTTTTGGACAACTAATTATGCCTGTAAATAAAATACCACCAAATTAGCAACAATAACAAATACCTCTTGAAAAAAAATGGGAGGTGAAAGTCAAGAGCCATGACAGACCCTGAGGGTATGAAAGATGAAGTTCTATCAATAACGACAACCTGATAAATGTGTTTGAATGTGTTTCTCTGGTTTCCTTTCAATTTAGAGAAATTCAATAGGAGCCTGTGGAGCGAAAGCCAGGCGCCCTTTCGTGGTTTTTGCGCAAGTCTGTCTCCCAGAGATTATCTCTGTTTCGCCATTTGTCTCCTTGCTACATTGTGGCCCTGTTGGGGTCAGTTGCCTTGCAAATTAGTGGCATTTCTGCGACTGGATCTATGAAATCAAGGCCAGGCTTTTGTCAATTTAAAAAATTTGAGCCAACACATAAAAATTGGGAGCTTCTACACAAAATCCTGCATATTTACATCCTCTTGAGAAATGAATTGACGAGGCCACAGTCTGTGGGAGCCGAGTAATGGCTGCCCCCTTTAGATGTGACACGTGTTTTCGGGTTTGCCACAGTCTCCACCACTCTCTGTCGCCCCCATGCCGAGGCTTAGGGACAGGGGCCACTCCTCATCATGCTTGTGCCATGGACGTTCTTTCATTGCAGAGACCTACTTCTTCATAGTCACATCTCCATCAGACTTGGGAAGGCAAAGACAACCTCAGAGGGCTTCATGTTTCAAGGAAGAAATGAAAGAGAACACTTTTCTTTTTTTATGTCCTACCTATTCTGCTCATAAATGCCCACCTGTCCCCTGTGGGCATTTGAGTTCTTGGCCCCTGCCTTGAGATCTAACTCCGAGGATCCCAGACTTGGGTCAGAGACCCTTGAGTGGTTGTGAAGAAACTGCAAGACATCCTTATGCATACTAAGCAGTATCTTCAGAAAAAAGTAAATATATCTTCTCCTCTCTTAGGGATGTAGATAATAAAATAGAATCATGTCAGCTTTTGGTCATGTATTTTCTAAGTAGATAAAATCTAAAAATGTAGCTATAATCACATGGCAAGGGGGCAGTCAGCAAAAATTAGTTTTGGCTGTTTTAAAGATTTTCATTTGGCAGGATTGGGGACACTCTTCTAAATGGGTTGATCTTTTCTAGATGAGTGCATACATGAAGGAGAGTCAGGAGAGTCTATGATATGGGCAATGTTAAAGACATGAGAAAATACTTGGCAAATTTGTAACTAACCTGTCCCTGCTCATAAGGTTCACATTCACAGTAAAAACGAGCTAGAAGGAAAGACAGTTTATGTACCAGGCCCCATTTAGGACTCTCTCTACTGAGAGCAGCCTCACCACTGCTACGCGTGGGGGGAGGGGTACAGAAGAGAGGCAGCACACTAAATGGGCAACAGCAGTAATGAGGGGAGACCCACAGTGGTGGTGCTGCTGGAGTTCCTGCTGAGTCGCAGTTGAGAGCTGCAGAGAGGTATCGTGGTGGGCTGACTTCTAAGATGATCCCTGCCTCTAGGAGGACTCGGATCCTTGTTTAATCCCCTCCCTTTGAGTGTGGGGATGGATCTAGTGACTGGTTTCTAACAAGAAATGAAAGTGACAGGATGTCACTTTTGTGGTTAGGTTACAAAAGACTGTGACTTCCACCACACTTTCAGACACACTCTTGCATTCTCGGCTTGCATTCTTTGACGGAAACTGCCATTTAGGAGAGGCTCACATGGTAAGGACCTGAGGTGGGTGGCCTATGTCCCTCAGCCCAATAGCTCATGGGGCACTGAATCTTGCCAACCACCTGAGTGAGGGTGGCGCTCTCCTCACCTGCCAACCACCTGAGTGGAGAGTGGCGCTCTCCTCAGGCAAACCTTCGGATGAGACCACACCCCAGGCCAATGTCCTGAATGGAGCCTGTGAGAGACAGTGAAGAGCAGGATCCAGCTAAGCTATGCCGATACTTCCGACTCCCAAGAAAAGTGAGATCACAAACATGTGTAACTTTATGTCATTTAGTTTTGGGGTAATTTGTTATACGGCAACAGATAACTAACACACACTGCGGACTTGAGTAATCAAATAGCATTCTTTACATCGGCGGTATGAAGAGTCCTAAGAGTCCTGTTGGTTATAGATTGGCTTTTTTTTTTCAGTTCTTGTTGCATCCAGAATTTATAGCAGAGGGGGTTACTGAATGAGATTATTAATAAGTAGCAACTCCTCATCAAGGCAAACCAGCCATGAAGCAAGTCTGTGCTTTTACACTAATAGAGCTTCCTGGCTGCTAACTTAGACCACACACCGACAGCCCTCCCTACTGCCAGTCTAGGGCACTGAGGTTGCCTAAAGATGTAAAGAAATCATATATAAAATGCGGAATTCTCAATGTTCCCTCTAGGGCTGTGGTTTGGTTATTCAAGTTGTTTATTGGGCTTTTGAAGCTGCAAATCTGAAGGGGCTGAAGACAGGGTGTGGGAGACCGGTTTCAGGCAGAGCACTTTGCCAGCTAAGGGCTGCTGACAACCCAGGAGGACACATTAAAAATCCCCACTGGTGGCACTCCAAGGCTGTTTGGCGTTGGGGGCTAATAGACTCTGTCAATCTCAGCAGGTGCTGAGTACAGGCTGGGAAAGTTTCATGCTGGATACATTGTGTTGAGTTAAGAAAGGCAATGCAATCTGTAATAGATTTTTTAAAGACTGTCACCAAGGATGTTTTAAAAATGATACTACAGTGAGTAAATTCTTAGTTTTCCAGAAAAATGAATCTATCCTCAGATAGTCTCTGAGGACAGTAAATGTTGAACAGAATACTGTAGAAGTTAGACATCGTGTCTTACAGTCCAAGGCTTTCTATAGCTCTCTGAGGAACTCAGAGGTACAGGTAGTAAATTTGGCCCCCTGAATTCAGGAAGAACTTCCTTTTTCTTTCTTAACTAAAAAAATAAAACACTCCCCACCTCCTGCTATACTGCTATACTATCCTATGAGACAGGAATTACCTGGATGATGTTTTCACTTAACGTTCTATTGTTAAGACTTTTCCTTGGGGCACCTTTTTCAGAGAGGGCTAAAATGAAGGGTAGATGCACGGATGTAGACACTTCCAATCACAGTGTTGGATGTCATTTTGCTAAATTAACCCCAGTAACCAACTCTCTGGTTGGCTTCTGCAGGCCCTTTTAGCTTCTATGTCTCCACAGATTTCAGAGGGCCTGTGACCAGACGTTATGTCTACAAAGATGCTGTTGAAATACATGTGAACTGATGTCAGTAACCAACAACAAAGAAGTGACTAACATTTACTGCACACTTATTATGTGACAGGAAGTGACTGAAACACTTTTACATGTACAGACTGATTTGAAAGTCGCTAGCACTCCATGAGGAGGGCACTATGATCACCCCCATTTTACAGATGAAAAACCTGAGGTATAAAAAGGGCCAGGCTTTGAACCCAAGCTGTCTGGCTCTGTGGATTGTGCTTGTAGCCATTACACCATACTGGCTGCCTTGTATTGACACAGCAATTTGTAAGTCATTCAGCTTGGAAACATATTTACAACACCTGCAAAAGAGAGACCAGCAGGGGTCCGGAAGGCAGCTGACTAATCAAAAGTCCAGTGGAGGAGCCAGGATTCACCTGTCTACAAGGAATAATTTTCCAGGTACAAAGTCAATAGTTTCACACTAAAAACCGTGTCCAGCCAACTTATGGGAAAGCAACTTATAATTCAGGTAGAAGAACTGAGAACTATAGATTCACTGCCTAAGGTTCAGAGAGGAGAAATGCTTCCCGCTACAAGAGCATTCAGAAGTTTCGGGACAGGACTTAAACACGGGGACGGAGGAGCAGACCCAGACCATGGCTGCAGCCTGTTTGGATTAATGGAAACAGGCAGCTGGAACGAGTTAGGACAAAAACTGAGGGAAGCAGTGGGATTCGGTGAATGTGGCAGATCGAGCCAGAAAAGAAGGTTTGGACTTGCTCAACTGGATTGATTCGATGAACCCAAAGGCCCATTTTTGCTTGCAAAACACCTTTAGCATAAAGATGCATCTTATGTTGTGGCATCCATTTGACTTATCTGTGTTTTCAGTATTTTTTAGAAAGTCAGTGTCATTTTATAACTCTTTTGGTAATACAATGTGAAGGGTAGTGGGATTCATATATTGTTATACAATTTGCTTCTTCTCCTAGAGACTAAGGGAAACTCATGAAATTGATTTATTTCTCAATGAGCTGAATTACCATGTTTACATAAGAAAGGATTCTCAGTATACTAGAGTTCTACAATATTAATCTGGATCAAGTCAACAAAACACTTTTTAATTGAAATGACAAGAGGACTATGGTATGATTTGATGATATCAGTCAAGGTTCTTGTTCACACAAGGGTCTTCATCACACACACACAAAACATAGTTATATTAACTCACGTCTTTGTTTCTAATCCAAATTATTTCAAATACATAGGCAAATAGAAAAATTCTTTTCCAAAACAGGAATAGCATATATATATATCTGTATATATATATGCTATTATATATGTGTGTATATATTATATACATAAATAGTATTTATATATATAAATACTATTCTTTTCTTTCTTCCCCTTTCTCATTCTGAGTTGCTGTGTGGGGTCTGGGAGATCCTCTGAGGATGTGTACAGACATGTGGTTGTTGGAAGTCAATTGTTTCATCATCAAAGACTTGCATGTGGTTTTTATGAAGAATGCATTCTCAAACACATAGTTCAAGACGAGAGAGAAATATAAAACATCTTGTAATTGTTTTAAAATAAACTCTTACACTGTTTATTTAGTTTTAATCTGCATGTTGTGGATTGGTTATGCACTTCTTAATCACTGTTGTATGTATCTCCAGACAGAGTTGTAAATAACTTTTCAGTCCAAGTGAAATATGCTTGCACATGTTTACACGCAAAGTATGCGTGTATTTATGCCAGTGTGTAAATATGTGTACAATAATAATAGACTAGTGATCATATAATACAGCATCGTAAGGTTCTGGCACTATGCTCAATTTAGTATACAATGCAAATGTTCTTTTTATTTTGTAGTATCTAGAAATGAAATAAAAATATAACTTGGTTGTTTTATTTAATTTTTTTTTTTGCTGGGCAGGTCCCTGTTTGCAAATTTAAATGACTCAGGAAAGAGAACCCCAGTTACTCAATTTATAGATCTTGATGATTAAAAATGCAATTCTCTTTGTAACATCAACTCACTTGTATATAATTTTGAAAATAAAAAGAAAAAAATATATTATACCGATCCACTTCGGGCCTGTATGCTACATAGAAAATAAACAGAAAAATACATGATTTTGAAGAAAGTTTAAAATGTATAAAAATAACCAACTACAACCACCTGAAATTCTCCTTGGTGTTTATGTAATTTGGCATTTTCATGTCTACATTAAATTGCCTGGAAAATTGCTTAATTTTCACTTTACTTTGTCCTGTGTTGGATATACTTAGATGCCACACTTACAGTCTTTCTAGCCTATTGTACATCTCTCCTCAGAAGAATAAAACTGAGATAGGTGGAATAGAAAACAAAGGCAGCAGCTATTGACTCCGTTGTCTTTAATATCTGTTTTCCTGGAGAAACGCTTACTCCTGACAGTGGGTCCGCCCCTCTGCGTTCATCTGCTAAGAATTCACGCACAAGCATGTGCATCCATCCTGTGGAAAGAACAAGTCACCAAAGAAAGGCTCCTTCTCTCCCGAAGTTGCTTACAACTCAAAGTTTAATAACTGGAGCAAAGCTATTCACTTTTCAAGTGTGAAATGTAAGTAATTAATTGAACAAACAAAATGCCAAAAGTTTCACAGCAAAAGAAAAATTAGGGTAATGCCATGATATTCTAGAAGTCTTCTTAGACAAGGTGAGTTCTCAGCTAAGTTGCCTTTATTCATATAATGACCCTCTTAATCTTCTCCAATATATGTTCATTTTCTGAGGGGAAAATAAAGAGTAGGATTGGGGGGTCCTGAGAGAGTAAAGGGATGATGGGATCAGAAGCATATGAGATCATTTTATCGTGAAACTGGAGGATGAGCTTAAGTGCGATAGCTCTGATATCTGTTTCAAATGAGGATGTATTAAGTGGACAGTACACATCCCCCTCCCAAGTGGGAGGATGAAATAGCAAATGCAGTAGAAGAAACTGAAACCCTAAAAGTCACAAGGTACCCAAGGTCATGTTTACTTTGCAAACATTTAGCACTAACAGAGAGAGAATACTTCAAGTGGATCTTGGGTGCAGATCCCATCTGTCTGCCTAGAATGTATCCACCAGCCTTCTTCCAAAAGTTGGGGCACTTTACAACATCGATTGTGTGAATTATTACATGTTTTGTCAGTTATTCCCCCAGGGAAATATGCCAAAGGCAAACCCATCATTTCAGCTGATTTGGTGTTTGATGCCAGAGACTTTATAATTGATACGACAGCCGTAATGACTACTGACCATGAAGTCGGCCAAACCTGGGCCAGCAGCGTGACAGTCCATTTTGGGTTCGCCAGCTAGTTTTCCATAGGCTTGTTTTGATAAATTTGAGGTTATTTCTGAACTTTTCAATTACAACATTCTGCACACTAGAAATTAGTAATGTTTTATAAAATAGAAAGCATTCAATTATGTAAATATTGCTTAGCCCTAATTTTTTAATGTAGTCTTGTATTATTAGATAGAGGGGGAATGGGTCTCTTTCTTCCTGGCTCCATTCTCGAAAGAGCACAGGGTAACCCAGAGTTCAGTGGGACTTTTATCTCAAGGCATGAAGAGATTTATGGGTTCTAGATAGATATATAAAAGTCAAACTAGATAGATATATAAAATAAAAAAAATTATTGGAATTCTCATCCTTGGCAAAGTAAAATAACTAAAGGATTAAGGCACATACATGTTTGCCCTATAAATCTATCATTAACCAAATGTGACACAATGCTTCAGGTATGTCAGATCCCAACTTGCTCTAAATGGGTAGTTAAAATTTTCTCTTACTCAATAAATATTGTACAATAAGGAAAATCTCTTTGGCTAAGCAACACAGTCCTCAAAAGCAAACCTCCCAATTTTACAGATCCATGAAAGCAAATTCTAGAAAGAGGGGAAAAATTAGAAAGTGAGACCATTAGAAAGTGAGATCATCAAGATGATTGGAAAAAATGGCCAGGTAACAGAAATCAACACAAAACATATGGTCCTTCGGAAAAAAGAATCCATGGATAATCAGGATTTCCACGTCTAGAATGTAAGCTCCATGAGGGCTGCTCATATTTCCGTGGTACAAAGGAGTCAGTGAATAAATCCTGGCTGAGCAGATGTATGAATCTGTGAGTGAATCCTCTACAGAGAGAGCCCTGCCTGGGGAGAGGCTGCGAGTGCTTACATGCATTTGGAAACACATCTTTTGTTGACAACTCCCGACCACATAGAGAGAGAGAGTCATTTTTAAAGTGATAAAATGAGCCTTAAAAATATGCCCAAATGACATGCTCTGAAGAGCTAGTCCCAGAGGTTTTGCATTTGGAATCTATGCTTTCCAGGTTATCATGGGAAAGATGATGCTGTGGTTTATAAAATCTGGTAGAAATACAAGAGCTGTTCCCTGAAAGGCACGGGTGGCTGAGGTGTGACTGTTAGGTGGGCAGAACCGACTGCTGAGAAGAAAAACTAAGCAGTTGGAAGCCCATAGCTGCACACAGGTGGCTCTCACTTCCTTGAAATACAATCAGTTTAGGTAGGCTTTTGTTTACAGTAGCTTTTATCTAGAAGATAAGGTTGTAAAAACATCAATCAATATGAAGTACTACTGTTCCTGGCCATATCTCAGCAGGTTCATCTGTTTTATTTCTTCCTCCCTTTCCAAATACCTTAAGGTGTTTAAGATGAGCGAAGAGATAGCACACTATTAAAGTGAACTGTATTTGAGTATGACAGACGGATTTGCACTGAACCACAAATACCATCTCTACGTTGATTGCATCCTTCTCAGGTTCATTGCTTTAATTATCGATAACATAAACTATACAAAACGATCTTGTACCTTGTTTTCAACAATGTTCCTTTAAGAAAGCAAGAATCTAAAGGCTCCTATATGTTGGTGCACAGCTTTCAATTATTCGTACCCTGCCTTTCCCTCAAAGAGGCACATACAGTAAAGGAACGAGAAACTGAAAATAGAGCTCAGGAAAAGAAGTAAGCAAATATTCCTATTTTATTGTTAAATTGAACTTTGAAGATCAACAGTAGAGTTTCAAAACTTTCAATTTAATCCTACAAAGATTCTACCTGATTTGATTTTTAAAGGCATTACTTGGTTAACGCCGGCTGTATACAATGAAGCCCTGAGCCAGGGAATTTTTCAAGTAATAAGGGAAACTCTGTTGAGGGCATGAAAAGGCACCCTTGGGCCCAGTCAGAGGATGGTTACCCACAGGGCAGCAAGGTGGGCAGAGGTCAGCCTGACCTCCATGCAGACAGAATTCACCTAGGGGTCACTTGGAGACAGATCTTACTGCAAGAAAGCAGGTGGCCCCGGGCTAGATTCGGGTTGTGTTGAGGGCCCCAGTGGAAAATACCTTATCTGTCATTCTTCAGGTTTGAGTCATTCTTCAGTCCTGGGCTTTGTGAGTGCTGTAATTCTTCTGTTGGATCCACTTCTAACTGCAGCTAGGGTAAGGCATTCTAGCAAGAGTAATGCTCTGCAGACTTAAGTCTATTAAGTTAACCCGTTTCAGACTGAAGTCACCTAGAGTCAAAGAATGCTGGGCTGACTTTACTCCAGGTTTATCTTCCTGGCATGGTCCCAATGTTTGGAACTGGTAGAAGGTACGGACCCTTTGATTGCTGTTTCTCTGAGTGAAGTCATACCACTGATACTAACAGCATAACCATAATCATAGCAGCAGCTAGTACTTTCATTATATGCCAGCTACTCTTCTCAGCTCTTTATCTGCATTATTTCATTTAAAACAAAAGCCCTAGCAATGGCTAATATCAGTGCTTTATTTTAAATTCAAGAAAACTATTATAAAGTTGTGCTAAGTAGAGCATAACGATGACGGCAATGAAGAGAACACTGAGTACTTGCCGTGTGCCCCGTGCTGTGTTAAACCCTCACACACATTATTTCATTTAATACCTGCAATCAACCTGTGATGTAGGAAGCATTACTGGTGCTGTTTTACAGATGAGAACATAGAGATGTAGAGAGGGGAAGTAGCTCACTCTTGCAAGAAGAAAAGGCTTGAAAGTAGCCAACGCCAGCCCACGGCCTCCATATGTAGGAACCCCTCTCCGACAGCTATGCCACGCTGCCTTATCCGCTGTAAACGCCTCCAAATGCTTTTCAAACCCTTAAAACGCCACTCCCAAGCCCCTCCCCACCCCAATCTCAAGGTGAGTTTCCTGTTTGTCTAGTTTCAATACAAATTCTTTACTAAAGGACTCTTCCACGCTTGGCAAGTCCTTTCCCTTTTATAAACTGTGGAGGCTGGAAGATGTCATCTTTAATGTACCTTCTATTTTTAACTGTCTTAGTTCTTCATTTGTAAAGCAGGTATGATAGTACTGGTATCCTGGAGTTCAAGGTGAATTTGAGAACAAATAAGCATCATTTGTATAAATTCACTGTTGACCCATTACAAAAATTCTGTACAATAGTGGAATCTAATAAGAAAGGTCCCCAATCTGCCCCCATCACCCCCAACACTTGAATAGGCAGATATGTCCAGAGGTCTGGGAATAAACCCACCAGAGAAAATATGAAACTGGATCTGTCAAGTGCTAATCAAGGCTTCAGCCAGATTTACCCAGGGAGAAAAGATGAGGAACTGAGGGGTAGGAGGCAGAAGTGAACCAGAGTTAGGCCATTTCCTATACTCATAAGCAGAGTAGATGCTTCTTTGAGTCGAAAAGCAGGAGAGGTCATTTCACAGTCACTCCTATCTTAAAAAGAAGAGCCGGTCAGCTTCATGAGGCCAGGAGAAACTCTACTCTAACAGACTCGACAGAAAACCCTGGTGATATCAATGATTTAAAATTAGTTCATTAGAAGTTCCAGTTTTTAATGACACCACACCATTGTGCCTGTTCCCACATTCAGGCCCCGGGTGACATCACCCAGAGGGCCGCATGCCCAGGGTTCAGGGCAGGGCCTGGAGATCTCATTGGATCATCCATCCTAACCATGCATCCTGTTAGACCACAGGCATTCCAAGACACCAAATTTCACAGTTCATCTTTGTAATAAATGATTTTCCTATTTAACAAGAGACAGAACATATAAGGAACAATCTTGAGCATTTTAACAAATATCTGGAAAGAAAATGAAGGAAACTTCTGACTCGGGAGGCCAAGGCTGGTGGCTGTGTGAGACTGCCGTGACGAAAGACACAGGAGGTTTTTGGGACGTGGAGGGTGGCTTTTCAGCCCGTCGGGAATTGCACAATGGGTCTTCTGAAAGCCCAGCAGCCGGCACCAATTGCTAAAGGTGGCCAACCCCTTTGTTTTCCTGGGGCTAATGACGATGCTTTATTAGACAATTGCTGGAAAGGAACAGCAGGCTGAGGAGAGAAAATCCTCCCCCCACAAACCGCCAAGCAATAGCTGAAGGATCCCGTGTGAGTGTGAAAAACTGCAGGGCTAAATTCAGAGGATAGGACACACTTCCGTTGATGGGCAGAATGCTTCAGTTCCTAAAATACTTTCACAAATGGTACAGTAATACATCTGATCCTCAAAAAATGCATTATTTTGACTTGACAAATAAAGAAACTGAGGCTCTAAGAGGTCAAGCGACTTGTTTAAGATCAGACAGAGCAACGGACAGTGCCTTTACGAACTCAGCTGCCCCGCCTCCCTGTGCGGGACTCTTGCTCACCTGCAAAGCTATCCCCTTTTCTCCCCTAACTGCAGACCAGAGGCAACAACACCTCCTGCCTTCTCGAAAAGTGTGCTGTACGTACTCCAGGGATGCCGAGGTCATGTGAACACAGTCCCTGTCTCCTAGGGCTCTCAGTAGTAAAGCAGACAAGCAGGGAAGAAGGTAGTTTCGGGAGGAGACGAACGTAAGGGGAATGTGTGGAATGCCCTATGGGGGCCCAGAGGTCGTCAAGAAAGACCCTGAGCAGAGGCGACCTTGGAGTGAGTCCTGAGGTAAATAAAGGTTCACTGAGTGGGTAAGACAGGGTAGGGGCTTCAGGTGGAGGACGACGCACATACAGAGAGTGGACAGAGCAATCAGAAAAAGCCTGGGGAATGTGGGGACAGTGTAGAAAAGGCCCGGATAAAAAAATACCCGGGGCATGGCACAGGACCCGTCTGGAAAAGTGCGGTGGGAGTAGGGCTGCGGAGGGCTGGAGGGGACTGTCTCTCGACTCGGGGCCTTTGCGGGCCTGGGGAAGGTCTAAGTGAAGAGTCCCTTCCTGCCAGTCCTACCTGGAGAGCACGCTGGTCGGTCCTCTGCCCCAGGGTGATCTTCTCTCAGGAAACCCAAATACCCCTGGCCATGTTTCTCTGAAATCTGTCAGCTAAATATTTACTTTGCGCAGGGCCAAAGTATCTACAACAGCACACTTATTTGGGGATAAACACATTAAAGAAAAGTATACATTAAAACAAATCCTCCCCTCTCACTGTTTCTACTCCATACAGAGAAAAGACTGTCACTCAAAAAAAAAAAAACCAAAAAAACCCCTCACCGCCACCCGCCCCCCCCAAAAAAACTATACTATACTGAGGGCTCAACTTGCTAGAGCTGTGGGACAAAGTGTGTGCAGATAAACAGTCACAGCCCAGCTCCACGGGGTTCCTTCAGTTTGTATTCTTTGAGAAGTCTGCGGGCAGGAGGTGACTAGCTAACAGTTTCCTCTGGGAGTTACACAGCAACCTCATTTAACTGAACAGGAGTCATTAGTTAAATTTTATGAAGATAAGGACTTCCAGGAGTGAGTCCCCTTCTGAATGTTTTTTGATTAAAAGCAAGACAAGGGAGACCTACAAGGCACCTGAGGTTTTACTTTACAAACCGTGGCTCTCTGCTGGCCCACGAAGGCCACTGTGGCGGGTGTTGTGGTCTGAGTCTGCTGAGCTGAAAGCAATCTGTCAGTGTGGGGAGGAGTTACAGGGGTTATTTTAAACATTTAGTTAAGCTTGTGACTGTCTTCTTTTAAAGGCATTCCTGGCTGCAAAATGCCTCATCCTGGGTGACATCAGACAAGCTATTGAATGAGGTTAGACTGAGGTCCCGGCAGTCAGAGATCTGGTCCACCCTTGCTGCCATTAGCTAATTAATAGGTGTTTATTTTTAGGGCTTGAACTAACAGGCCATGCGAAGGCCAATGCAAGATGATAGTTGAAGTAATCTGTGAGTGCCTCATGCTTGCAAAAGACCTTACTTTTTGTGCGGTTGTTGATGTAACTGAAGTCCTTGTCAGACTGGTAAAATTTAATGTCAAAGAGAGAAAACCCCACCCCACTCCATTATTAAAAGGGCATTGCAAAAATAGACCCATTATCACTATTTAAAGAAACATTTGTTGAAGGAAACAGGAAGAAAAATATGAGCAATTAGTAATGGCAACTGGTTGAGTCCAAATTCTCATTCAACACGAGATTAAATAGCCAAAATTCCTAATATTAGGTCCAATGTCTTACATAAACAATGACTAGGTTTGCTATTTATTTTTTAATGAGCTCTTTATGACTCTGCAGACATATGCTATTGTAAAACCTATTTAAATTTATGGAATTTATTTTGATTTATGATCCGAAAGAATTCAGAAGAAAATGACAAAAGAAACTGAACTGTCACTGTCTATGTTTAAAAGATCTTACAATTACATATTTATTTGTATTTATTTAATGTTCTCCTCCTCCACAAATAGCATGTCCCACAAAAGCTATATCTTGTCTACTTTATCACTACCTGGCTTTTAGTGGTATATGGCACAAGCTAGACATTGAAGAAAATAATTTGTTGAATGCATGAATGACAGGTAGAAAAGTTATGCCGAGTATCACTCACTGCACAACTATTTTGCTTGGGTCTGCTTTAAATCATGAACCTAGGGGTAGACACCGGATGAACTGAATAGTCTGAAAAACAGTGCTTTACTCAATCATTTGCCTTTGTTTGCGTGATGAGCTTTCCAATACTTCCCCACGCAGGAGAGTCAGAGGTGTTGACTGGCATAGAAGTCAAAGATACTGTTTTTCACATTTAGATATTGTTTTTCTCTCAGGAAGTCTACTAGAATATTTTTACAGGAAAATGGGCCTGGGACTTTTCCCTTTCAGTTTCAATTTGTCATCTCAACCTTTGTGGTATGTATTTAATACGACAACACTGGCACTCCTTCCTTACCTTTCAGGTTAACACAAATCTACTTCTGGCCACACTACTGAGAGGGAACCACTCTGGGAAAGTTGTATTTAATTTAGGACTGGGAAAGACTTTGGGCAACTGTTATGATCCCTACCAGTGTCTGTGCTTGAAGCTGAAGAGCTAGGTGCTGTGTTATTTAGATAGACTTCATGGAAAGACACTGGAGATCTCAAGAGACAAAAAGTCGAGCCTGTAAAGTTGTTACATCCACAATCAAATCAGCTAGGCTCCTAACAGGGACAAATATGGCAATTTACCACCACGATTTCCACAGGGAAGCAACCCCTGTGCCTTCTGTCTATTTCATGATATAGCCAACACAAATCAATCACCCAGAGCTCCTGACACAGTTACAGCACCCTGTAGGCTTATTTTTGGACCAAGCATTGGTTTTACAGAAATAGATTACAGTCACCATTTGAAAAGAGTTCTTTTTTCTCACCCGACACTACACACTGGCTCTAGACTGGATCTCTCTTTGGTAGCACGGATAGTCCCTATGTCATATTTTGAAAACTCTTAACTAAAAAACATCAGATGTTTGGATGCTGCTCCCAAGTTCTCCAGCACAAGTTCAAACATTTTGGAAGAAGACAGAAATAGAAACTTCCATGAGGGAGAGAAATATTATGTGTAGGGCATAATTTTAAGAGGAAGACTTTTAGACTCATAATGTGATATTCAGACTTTGTCTTAATTTAATTAAACACAGTTAAATGGGGGCTTGTTCTTTTATTGAATCTCACTTATTTGTTAGGATTAATGCTATTCATTAAGTATAAAATGTATATAAAATTATAACAACAAAAGTTCTCATTTTGTATCTTCATTTTGCTTAGATCCAGTACTTACACACTTACAAAAAAATATGCCCTGGCTGGTGTGACTCAGTGGATTGAGCACTGCCCTGTGGACTGAAGGGTTATAGGTTCAAATCCCAGTCAGGGCACATGCCCGGGTTTCAGGCCAGGTCCCTGAATGGGGCGGGGGGGTGAAAGAGGCAACTGATCCATGTTTCTCTTGCATATCGATATTTCTCTCCTGCTCTCTGTCCCTCCTTTCCCCTCTAAATAAATAAGTGAATAAATAAAATCTTACAAAAATAAAAAATATACCATGAGAAACAAAAAAAGGTCCCAGAGGAGTTAGGGTACATATTTTTTTTCAATGCCTGTCTTCTCTTATCAAAGTGATTAGGATAATTTGATTTGACTTTATTTATAATGTTTCTACATTTATTTATTCTAAAAATGAACATAATCAACTCAAAAAATGATTTGCAATTTTGGAACTCTTCAACATGTATGGGGTGGATCGGTTTCTTCAGGCAACTGTCCCTCAGTTATCCAAAGGGAGATAACAGAAAATATCCAAGGACTTGAGACACGGGGGACAATTAGTCTAAAGGATACTTCTGCAGCCTCTTCTTTCTTTATATTTCAGGAAGCATGGGAAAACAAAGTTTTTTAAAAATCAATTTTACTAATCTAAATAAGTCTGAAAACATTAAAGAAACAAGTAACAATAAAGGCACTTTCCTTTTTTTCCAGACATGGGAAAATAGCACCAATTTACATTTGTATAGTGTTTTATGCTTTCTAGAAAATGCCGATCTGTTATTTAGGAGGATGACTTATTTAGGGAAGCTAAGTGAAGTCCCCAGAAACAAACAGGCAAGACACTGAAGTCAGGATTGAGCTCTGCTCACTCTTTACCCAGGAGTGAGGAAGAAACCCTGGAAAGTACTACTGAATGATTTTATCCCATGGTCTCTATTACATTCATTACTCTTTGAGTTGAGTTAAAATTTTTTAAAAAATGAGCTCTTGTACTTGGCATCTTAGCTTGTATAGGGAGATCAAAAGATTTATTATTATTCAGAGAGTATTTACATGCTACAAATTTGATGTAGTTGCTAAGCATTATTAAAATGCATTTAAGTTTTGAAACTCATCGAGATGCTACTGGTGGTGTGGGCTCTCAGTTCTTGGGCTTGGCAAAGAAAGCAGTCAGAGCCAACAACTCCAGCACAAGGGGGAGTTTATTTAGCAGGCAAAGTGAAACCACACTGAAAGAAGATTTGAGCTGGCTGCTCAGAGAGCTGCCTTGGTTTTTCAGAAAGAAAGTCACGGAGACAGAAGCAGTGAGCCAGCTGGGCTGCATGGACTCAGGAAGCAAATTACAGAGGCAAAAGAAGGACTCTTGGGGATGGGTTCAGGTTCTTCAGCCTGGGACAAGTTAATGCTGTCCACTGCTCCTGTGGTTGCAAGTTTGTGGGGACCCTTAGAGCTCAGGAGAGAGAAAGCAAAGATACCTTCCTGAAGAAAGAAGATGCCAGTGGGCTCTAGAGAGAAAGCACACACTGGGTCCTTTGTCTGAAGGGTTTTTATCTGTTTTCTAAAGTGGGAATTTTAGGGAACCTCTCAGGGAAGGAGCTCAACAGAAAATCTGTCAGCTTTCCAGGTGTGTCCTTTAATATGCTGATTCATCAACATGAGCAGCTGGGTCAGGGGCATGGTCTCTACTGATTGGTCTGCACTAAGGTGGGGGTCATTGGTCACTGCATCTTGTCCGAATGCAGCTGTGGCATTGCTTCATCTCATTTTGTTGCTTTCCTGGGCCTGGAGCTGAAACACAACTGAGGTCTAGATGTTATCTCCAGTTTGACCAAAAATCTGTCTCTGTGGTCACAGACCCCAGGCTTTGTTCCTAAGGTTATGTGATGCTGAGCAGAACCTCATTGTTCTGAGGGCTTAATGCTTCAAGGAGTGGTGGTTATGCAAGGGAGAAGGAGGCGGGCAAGTTAGGGTACTAAATGAGGCCCGTTTGAATGAGCTACCTGTCTCAGTTTCCCCATTCCACTTCCAAGGAATTTTCCTGGCTTCTTACTATCCTGTCTCAGAGGTACAATATTTTGCATTTCAATGCCATCACCTCTGACAACCTACTTCTTACTTTGTATCCACGGATGAATATTTAAATTCTATAAAATAGGATTTTTGTCAGGCATCCTAAAACATCTAAAGGTGACATATTTTTTAATCTGTCAAGATGTACTAATTAGATGATTAGGAATTTAAAAAATCATAAATTCAAACTACTTATCTGCTTTTTAAAAAATCCTCACCTGAAGATGTTTATTGATTTTATAGAGACAAAGGGAGACAGAAGGAGGAGGGGGAGGCAAGAGGGAAAAGAGAGGGAGAGAGGAAACATTGACATAAGAGGGAGATATTGGTTGGTTTCTCCCCTATGTGCCCTGACAGGGGATCGAACCTGTAGCTTCACCGATCTAGGGCCTATTTGTTTTTTTGTTTTTGTTTTTTTTCTATTTTTAAATACGATTATCACTACATTTCTTTTTAAACATGAGGCAACATCTTCTTTTCAGCTAAGTAAAAATATATTGGCCTTAGTCCAGTTTTACAACTGGAAGTTACAAAATTTCTATCAACAAGTTACTCTCCTAATTTAGTTAGATAAGAATTAAATACATTATACATGTTATCTGATTCTGGCCTTTTGCTATGATTCCTATAGCTATACATTGGAAATGATTTTTTAAAAAGGACTTGTAACATTTTCCAAATAGAAATCAGTCTTTACGTGACAAAACTGACTATAACTATAGCACACTTAAAATCTCACAATAGTGCTATGATAAGAACATATCAACTAATATAATATTAGTTAAGCTAATAGATTTTGGGGAGTTAAGTATATTCATTATAATCTTAACATAGTTCTAGAAACCATGAAAGTCACGATACTCAAATAACAAAAGGCTGAATAACTTTTTAAATTACCTATAAGAGATTAAGATTTTAAAGAGGTTAAAGGGTACAGAGGTTAGGAAGTAGAACTATCTTCCCTGGAACGACAAAGAAATTATCCTTATTTATGTCTTTGCACCATTCTTAATAGTAGAGTATCCTTGCTAATGCAAATGAAAATGTGGGATCAGTGTGAAACCATAGCTACTAATTATCACACTGTAATTTCTGAAAAGCTACTACAGTGCCATGGTGTTGATGGGGAGTGGGTGGAGGAGTGACAGGGGAGGAGATTTCACTAAAGAGGTGAAATTTCTATTTGGCTTTGAAGTGTGAGGAAGAAAATGTAAGACAGAGAAGGATGGAAGGCTAACGTCAAAGGCTAGGATGAGAATAAAGGCATCTGTGTGGAACTTACAGGCTTCGCTGGGAGTCAGTATGAAAATCAGGGCAGTAGGCACTGAATCTGAAACTCGGAAAAAAACCACTAAACTGATGATACATATCTGGAAATTATGTCGAAGTCAGGAGAATACACGAGATTTGCTAATGGGGATAAAGAGAGAAGGGGGTCTGAGGATTTAAACTTGGGCCGAGAATGTCAAGGGCAAGTGGAGGAAGGGGAACCAGCAAAGAAGACTGCACAACCTGAGAGGCATCAAACACGGTGGAAGGAGAGTCAGGAAAGAGTGGGATCTTGAAGGAGTGGGGTTACCTGTGTCAAAGGGAGGACAGTGGTCA
Source organism: Phyllostomus hastatus (assembly GCF_019186645.2). NCBI lineage: Eukaryota > Metazoa > Chordata > Mammalia > Chiroptera > Phyllostomidae > Phyllostomus > Phyllostomus hastatus. The sequence continues at coordinate 5,485,185 of NW_025334033.1, read as the reverse complement.
GGCCAGAGAAGGACCAAGGTATCTCTGCTGGGTCTGATGAGAAGGTGCTGCAGCAGCTGTTGCTAAGAGGCTGCAGAGGCACTGGGGGCAGAGAAGCCGAGTGCAGAGGAATCTTTGAAGATATTTGCTGGTGAAGAAAAGAAAGAAGCTAGAGGGAAGGACAGCCGAAGAGTGAGAACAGGTTAGATGGACATGGGCAGCACTTGATACACTGGTGGCCTATATGCTGGGGACCATATGATCATGTATATAATAAAGTTCTGATGTCCTGGGGGTTGCACCAATGACCAATCAGAAGGACACAGGATAAAAAGATTATACTGACAATAGAAATGAGAGGCTGTCGCAATGAGATGACGTGCCTACTATGCCGGGGTAGACACATCATACACACAGTGGACAAACGACTACAACACTGAAATCTATAGATCTAGAACAATTTCAGAAATATTACAATTTTTTAAATAAAGAAAATATAAGTATCATTTTTAAAAACACTTTTAGGATCCAACTGATTTCATTGGATGCTTGATGGCTCACTCGGGCAGCGCCCCATCTAGTAAACAGACAGGGGCTCTCGACAAGCAGCAGTTTTCACGAGCAGGCTTAGGAGAGAACAGAACCCAGTCTGTGCCAGTCATTGACTATGGCGACAATAGTGTAAATTCACTGGACTGAAAATTTAGAATTTGTTATTTCAAAGAAATAGAAATTTACTTTAAAAATATGCATTTCAGCTTTGTTGACTTAAACTTTAAAAGTGAAATCAACTTTATATGAAGGACATGCATATTTACTTAGAAATATTCCTTATTTGTTTCTCTTTAATTTTATGCTGTTTTATGAACAGTGTCAGTGTTTTACTCCAGGGGCTATGGGAAGTCAGGATTCATGAACTTTGTATTATATCAGAAGGGCTCATATGTCTCCATGGTTAGTGTTTCTTGTTGATCTCAATTTAATTAGCTTTTAGGAAGAATTACTAAAACATTGGCCACTCTGAAAGGTCTTTCATAGGTGTATGTGCAACTATTGCGAGCAGCGTTAGTTTAGCTGTTCATATGGCATAGAGGGTCAAAACAAGTCCTAACACGCACAAAGGGTAAAATTAAACTTTGAGCAAGCAGCTTCTCTGTTACAATGAGTCCTGGGTTAAAGAATTATGGCATGACTACCAATTCTTTCTGTAAAAAGTATTTGAGTTTCTGAGAGGCGCTCAACTTGCAGTTAGTTATCTGCACAGGGTAACGTGAACAGTTTTTCCATGAGTCACTGGAGAGGAAGTTTTCAAGTTGCAACGTGCAGAAAAGTCCCAAGTCCAATCACTAGCTCAGGCTATGATCGGTGGCTCTTCTTTGAACTGAAGTATATACCTGATTGTGTGTATCCGTGTTACTTGTGTCTCGTATACTCTTGTATGTAGGCCTTTGCACCTGCCTCATATATGTCCTTGGTTGAATTTCCCCTGCATGTGCACGGCGACCCAACTTGCTGGGTTATAAATTGTGTGCTCCCAGGATGTCCACAATCATCAGACCCTTTTTCAGGTGAACCACCGAGGCCCAGAAGGTCTAAATGTGTGGCCCACCCAACTCTTTTCTTCAATTAAAAGCAGTACTCAAAATATCACAAAGATGACTGAAATGCTCCGTGCCTCTCTTGGCAACTTACTACATTCATAATTTTCCTACGAAGGGAACGCGAGTATATAAGCATACCCTTGGCAGTTCTGTGGTTGGCTTGGGAATATTTTTCCTGGCTGATCCAATGGCCTGGAACTTCCCCCATGTAAATGTTAATTACTCATCCCACTCTCAAAAGTACACAAAAGTCAGAAGCATACAGTTTCTTTTTGGAGAATCTGTGTAAGCAAAATAAGCCTTATAGGGCAGCACTCTGACATTTGGAGTGAACCTCACTGATACTCAGAAGACAGCCCATCCCCTCACCACCAAAGCAAGGCACCACTTAAATTAATGGCACTTGATGGCTTCACTTGGGTGGGGACAAATAACACATCCGCAGTCCATAAAATCAGCAGGGGGATTGCTTCGAAAATGGTGCCTATAGGAACTCCAGCCTATTTCTATAAGAGCTCCTGGTTATGTTTACAGGGCTGAAGGGAAAAATAGCAGAGGGAAGGAGAGATATGCCGCACACGAAGAAGTTGAGAAAGGGGGAATTTACTTACCGAAGAGAGAATTTACTTACTCATCTCTATGGAAAAGAGATGAGATTGTACAACTCAACACTTAAGCACTGTTTAAAATGAGATCCAACTAAATTCCAATAAAAAAAAATCCTTATGGAAGATTAGAGATTTTATCCACAGAATGAGCAATTATTCTTTATTGACTCAAAGCAAATATAAAAACAACAGGAACATTTTGAGCAGATTCTTAAGCCAGCAAGGGCACAAAGACCAGTGTTTGCTGCACGGTATATGGCAACAAATTGAAATATGAAGCTTTTCAAAACTGCTGTAAACGAGTACTCTGATTTTTTTCCCTCTGAAATAACTGATTTAGTGGCTTAGATGTCAAGCTCAACAGCACCAGCCACAGCCACCTCCCCTACTGGGCTGTCCCCCGGCACCCCCCACCCCCGCCGGCCGCCCACCCTTTACTGAGCCCCCCAGCTGAGCACCAGGCCCTCAGCCAGGCACTTTGCATTCGTTATCACGAATCTGTACCATAACCCCGTGGGAGTTACTTTTAATCCACAGATTCCAGCGAATTCCAACTTGGATTTCCCAAGTGTTCACAATGTATTCACCTGAATCAGGCAGGGCTCAGAGACTCCTCCTATGTCCACACCTTGTTCCAACAAGGGACTCTGGTTTCCTCATGCAACAACTTTGAAACAATGAACACTTTGGGTTTTACTGAGTGAAAAAGGTTGCTGCCAACTAACTGGGAGAAAGGTACTGATGAGGCATTTCCATTTTGACAAAAGTGCTTAAATATTGGACCCTTGGCAAATCGGAGTTGAATCTCAAGACTTTTAGCGGGGAGTCAGAAAATGTACAAATTACACATGGGGACTCGCAAAAAAACTTTTAAACAGTATTTGGAAAAAAAAAGGCTTGCCCAATCCCAACATATGTTTTTACACAAATCTGCATGCTCCAATTAATCTGCTGAACTGCCGGTGTGCAGCTGGACCGCCTTAATCATCTTTGTAAGTACAATGTACAATTTGCGGTCTGATTTCCAGCAAGAAAAGTGCACCTAATTTTGGCTCGCCCCATACTTAAACCTATTTTAGAAAATTAGAATTTAACCATAGCTTTACACAGTCTTAAAAAGAAAAACTGTGTGCAGCTGCTGACAGGTCATTGATGTTGTAATACTCTGAGTACCCGAGGAGAGATTTTATAGTATTATCCCAATGAATGGCATAAAAGAGACTTGGGTTTAAAAAATTCATCTCTTCTTGTCAAACATTATTAGGAAAGGAGGGACAAATGGAGATTTCTTGGGACGATCTGCCACAGCGGCATGTTTTCCCAGTCTACCATGTCTGGCTGGCAGAACTCTTTTTCTTCTCTGGTGCAATAAACAACTGTTTCGTACAATGCTGTGTTTGGAACAAGGCAAGTTTTATTTTCTTTTTTTAAGCCCTTGGTTCAAGAGAACGGTCTTATGGGAAATGGCTATTGTGTTTACTGTTATTTGATGATGAAATGTCATCTGCCTAAAATACTTCTGTGATAAATTATTCCATTCAATAAAGCCATCAATAGTTTGGCCAGTTTATAAATGCAATTTGCATTATAATGCATTGAGAAATCCCAGATGAAAAACTCCTGTATACATTAGTTCATATCAACAAACACATAAACATGCTTGCTTGTACGTGCTTTCTTTTTCTCTGTTCTGGTGTGAAACAGTTGTTTGCAACTTAAAATATCATAAAAAGTCTGAGTCTGAAAATGCCATTACCATTTCACAACTCAGTACAGAATCTTCTTACACCAAAACAAAAATGTGGAATTATTAGTTAATTGAGAGAGTGATGACCGACAAGGAGTGAATTAGAGATACGACAATGTAGTCCATTTTCTTGTAAAATGTCCGTGACTGCTACACATCATCACATTGTTGCTGATGTAACAAAAAAAACCCCACTCACTTTTCGGAGCAAAGTTTGTTCCCAAACTTTGTCCTCCTTGTAGTTTGTTTTTGCCATATCACTGATTTTTTACAGTAGTGTTTCTCATGATAGGTATTTGGTTTACGTATAACGATGGGATAAGAATTATATTTATTTTGGGAATTTTGTCATGTCCCTTAAGACAACTGGGGACACCCAGTGAACAGTGTGGGTAACTCTTGGTCTCCTGAAAGAAAACAAGCTCCTATTTCTTAATCAGTCTGGTTACGATCCATAGCCACTTCCGGGAGAGAATCCTGTTGAAGGCAAATCTACGCATACTGGCTAAGACTCTGCTAAAATGAACTCAAAATATTTTTCTCTAAGGAGAAAAGCTTTTTTTCTTTTAAGTTTTTGTTTCTCTTTTCCTCTTACTTCCTTTTTTTAAAAAAGATTTTATTTATCTATTTTTAGAGAGAAGGGAAGTGAGAGAGAAGGAGAGGGATAGAAACGTTGATGTGGAGAGATGCTTGGATTGGTTGGCTCTCAAACACCCCCAACTGGGAACCTGCCCGCACCCCAGGTATGTGCTGTGATTGGAAATCTAACTGGCGACCTTTCCGTTCAAAGGCCAGCACTCAATCCACCAAGCCACACTAGCCGGGGCAGGAGAAAACCTTTTGAGGAAATAAGCCATTCTTTTGAGGGGGAATGCCTCCAGGTGTTGTTTAGATTTTGCATGGTGAGGAGTGTGTTGCCTTCCTCACCATGTAAGATGCTGTAGGGCCACAGCCTGTATCTGTCTGTTAACCCCTCCAGTGTCTGAGATCTCTGAGAGGATGGGGACTGGATCTTATGTGTCTGTGTTCCTAAGGTCCAGCACAGGTGCCCCAACTGTTTGCTAGGATGCATGAATGGAGAAGTAAGGGAGTAACCAATCTGAGTAAAGACCAGTAAGCTTCTGATAATTTAGACTCTGGTCTGTCCAACAAGCCAGTCTTCCCTATCTCACTGTGGTGTCAGGGCTCCTGACCTCTGCACTACATTCTTGAATGTGTACTACAGCTTCTACCTGAACTTTTATAGGGCTGAAAGGAATTTTGCATTAAACCTCTTGTCAGTGTTTTATTTTCTTTCAATTGAGTGAGAACATGTTTTAGCAGTTTAAAAAGAAATGGGTTTAAAATGCAAAATGGGTACCTATTGCTTGTTTGGATGTGCATCTGCCAGGAACTAATAGTTCATTTAGTTCCTGCGGGCCGGCTTCCCAGGTGACAGGTAAAACCTTTGGAAAAAGAATCTCCAGTCCTGGATACCCCTCCTGACCATGACTAATGGGCTGTGTGACCTAAAGTCAGTTTCAGAGAGTTTCTGGGCCTTTTCCTCACCTGCCGGTGAGAAGGCTGGGATGGATATCTCTGAGGTCCTTTTGATCCTAATATTAAACAAAAATTCCATTATAATCTTTATTTCTATATGCAAAAGTGAGTCCTAGAGTATGATTTATAAATAAAAGACAAGAAGGAATCTTAAAACATGGTGTCTTTGCCTCTCAAAAAGAGCAGGGTGAACTCCCAGTTGTAACATATACTTACACCCAATGGAATACACATACCAAAGTTACTAGACTATTCCTTCTTACTCCCATCCACAATGCTAAAAATAAATGTATGAAAGACACGAGGACATGGCTTATTTACTTTGTAATTATTTAACAATCTTTACCATCGAGCTAAATCTAGAGGTGTGTACTCACTGTGTAGCATTGGGTTTCAGGGAATCTGAATCTTCTGAAACTATATGCAAAATTTTGCATGTGGGCACAGATATGCAGGGAGGAAGTCCATAGCTTTAACATATTTTTACTTCAAAATTTTAGGAACCTCAGCTTAAATCATGTTCTAGTGTCATTAATCATTATTAAACACCCTTGGAGTTAGACCTAAATTGGATTCTTAGCACAGGCACTTACTAGTCCTCTGACTTGGAGCAGTACTCAGTTTTGTCTCTCTTTTTCAAAGATTTTTATTCATTTTTATTTTTAGAGAGAAGGAGAAAGAGGGAGAGAAACATCAATGTGTGGCTGCCTCATGTGCGCCCCCTACTGGGGACCTGGCCTGCAACCTAGGCATGTGCTCTGACTGGGAATGGAACCACCAACCCTTTGGTTTGCAGGCCGGCATTCAGTCCACTGAACCACAGCAGCCAGGGCAGGACTCAGTCTCTTAGGAGTAAAATTGTAGCATCTACTCTAAGGATGGCTGTAAGGATTAATAAAATATATCTACAGAATGAATGCATAAAAAACCTGTGGTCCAGGATCCATCTTATAACCAGTGCTTAATAAGCAACAAATACATTTTATGTGTATATTTTGCTTTAGCAATTGGGGTTAGTCATAATTCTTTCATTTATCTAAGTCTTCAAGGTTGTTCACTATTGATAATCAAGTCAACTTATTAGTGGAGTGAATTCCTTTTCAAAAGCTGCAGATAAAAAAAAGAGAAAAGCTGAAGATAGAAGATAAGCGTGAGATGTGTGTTTAAATGTGGTAGCTTGTAAAGGAATTCATCTGTCATAGGATTCTAATTATACTAGTTTATACAATTATACTGCAAGTGACTACAACCATTGGTTAAACCAACAGTTCAAAACAACACTTTAAAATACAATTGAAAATGTTTTACAGTTTTGGTTCACATAGGTCTTATTTCAGGAAGGTTTCCCCACTCCTGTTGGTGAGCTAATGAGATTTTCTGACCAAGCATTTGTTGGCAGGAAGTTACAGAAACTTAACAAGAGGGCTGGATGACGTGGTTTTAGAGGTCCCATCTAGTTCTATGATTCTCTTCTGATTGAAGAAAAGGAAAAGCCCATTTAAATGACACTGGAGATGATAATGGGAAAAAAATACAATGAAAAATTAAAAAAGAAAAAAAAGAAAAAAATGGCAATAAAATCTACTTAAGTATTCAATTAGTCTCAGGTCCCAAATTGGTACAGTGCTCCCATGTCTTGACCCACCATATGACAGGGTGCTTAAATGTGCCGGAAATGGAGACTCGCTCTCCATTTGGAATCACAGTAAGCACAAATGACTGCAAGCATTCTGGATCAAAGACAGAAAACTTGTTTGCACTTTGAAAGAGGGAGAGGACGGACAGCTGCTAATACTCAGTGTGGAATAATGTGACCACAACATAAGATGAGACTGGCTATCGAGCCCCACCCGGGAGAGGCAGTCTCGCTTTCACTGGACCATGTTTTGGAGATTAAATTCATACTTTCTGATGCGCCAGCTTGGTTGAGTGGTTTCTTAAACCGATAGAGCACTCTTCCCCTCAAAAGTTCTTTGGGAAAGAGACTAATTTTCCAGTCTGCTGAGATCCAGAGAAGTTTGGTCCCCTGGGCAGCTAATAAGGGCAGGTGCTAAGATTTGAACTTAGGTCTCACCAATTCCAGAATTTCTGGTTCTTTCCCTGGCACTGCTGGTTGCCCCCCAAATCAATGATGAATACCAGGAGTTTGTATCAGAGTCAGCTGTGGGAGGGGTGGGGCTGGTACAATACATCTTCCTAGGTCTCAGATCTGGAGTCTGAGTTAGGTCTGGAGAAGGTTCTGGGATCTCTGTTTTAAACAAGTGCTTCCATTAATTCTGACATGCAGCCAGATTTGGGAACCACTGAGCTCTCCTTTTGGGCTACAGTCTCCAGAAAAGGCAGGGAGTGAGATCTGAACACTGAAGGACATAACTGGACTTAGGGGAGTTGTGAGGTGGCCTTTGATATAGGGACCTGGCACGTTTTTTTTAAGAGAAAAAGCAACTGTCCCAACTAGAGCACAGGATAACTGAAGGAGGAGTAAGGCTGGGGGTGTACGTAAAACTCAGACAGCAAATAGGTTCATCTGTTCGGGGAACTTTTACCAATTGGCGGTGGTTTCCTTGAAGCCCGCCTGTGTGGTGAAGGACTCTGATGCAGGGAGTGTGGCACACGGCCACAGGGCGGACGTGCCAAATTTAAACACAGATCTTTATTTTAAAATGACAACATATGGTATATTTTATAGTCCATCAAGATTGGCTTTGTTTAAATGAATATATGATAAAAATAAGATGAATAAGTAAAATTTAATTATCTCCCTCAAATTTTCCCTTAGTCCCTACAACTCTGTTTTTAATTATAGCTTCATGACTTGTACCTGAATTCCTCAAGTGCAAATACTTTCTTATAAAACGTATTTCATCATATCTTTAGTGCAATGCAGAAAAGGAATCTTAAATATTTATTTCGGCATTTTATATTTTTATTGGTTTTGTAAACCACCGAAACTATAGAGTGTACTTAAAGTGAGTCGATTCCATATGCAGTAAATCAGCTGGAAGACAGACTACACAGTGAACCACTTACAAAGGGAAGCACTATTGCTAAAAATATAACTTCCTCCCCTCCCACCCCGAGAATCTGCCAGCATCCAAACTACAAAACTGTATGCTAGAGAGATATATACCACATTCTAAGATAAATATATACAAATTAAGCTGGAAAACCTCAAGGTGCTATTGATTAATTCTAAGAAACACTTCACAATCAAGTCTCACAGATACTGTTTCTCTTGGATAAGTACAGGAGAGGAATAAAACAGTGGCAGAGGACATAAATGTGGAAAGGAGCCTTATTAAAATACAGTAGACTAGAGGCAAAACAGAAGGAAAAGTTGGTAGCTGGGTGGAGAAAGACAAGCAACTACAGAAAGGATTTCAGACTCTGTAAAAAAAACACTGATGGGGCACAGAGCTGTCGCCGCTCTCTCCACTTCCCTGACCTGCTTTCCAGGATGTCCCATGTCTCTCTCATCCTCTCCTGACCTCCTGTGACCCCCACCCAAGACATCTTCGGGGTCAGCAGCTTCAGCACTTCCTAACGGAGTGGGTGGGAAGCCGGGGAAAGCTGACTGTGATGAAGCCAACAACCCAGAAAACACACATGCAAGGGAGGTAGAGGTCTTATCATCAGTCCAAGCCTGCCAGGCCTGTGGCAGCAGCATTTAGCATTCAGGATTACATTCCTCAGCATACTGAGCAGTGATTTCTCTCCACAAGGGGCTCAAATATTCTAAAACCAAGCAAGTGAAGCTCTAAAATAAATTACACAGAGCCTTCCAATTCCAATGCTAACTCACCGGTACAATTTAACTGGGTCATCAGCCACACTTCCCAATTACCTATAAAAAAGCTTAAGGCTTAGACCCCATGTCTAGAACAGAGCCTGGTGCACAGTAGATGCTCAATAAAATGGTTCCTGGATGTTGATTAAATGTCTGAATAGCTGATAGTCTGCGGCCTTGATAGCTAGAAACTGGCAACCCTTTATATAATATATAAAATAAAATACAGAAATGTATAAAATAGGTTTCTGAAAAAAAGGAATAAAGGGAAATGAACCATTATTTTCAGATTTATTTAAGAGTCAACAAACAGTTGTCCAACTGAAGGTAATCAGAATGAGAAGGTGAGTTTGATAGATTGTGAAGGTGCAAGGATTTTATTCAGAAACTGGGAATATAAACTGGGATTATAAAAATACTTTCAGCACACATCACATATATTTCTTTTTTCCTGTCACTAATTTTGGATATGATTATGAAATACGTGTTTTCTATCCATACTTAGGGCTCAGTAAATATTACTGAATGACCTATCAATACATATTAAGTAAGTGCTATAAAAATGTGCCTATCAACAGCAATCAAGATAATGATAATCCCTGCTGATATGTATTTATTTTTATGGCAAATATAAAATTCAGAATAACCTTAAAATGATATAACCTCATGATCAGAAGTTTGGGATCAAAATTATTAAAATAGAAAGATAGAAATGATAATTCATGCAGAAGTTTTGAAAGTCTAAGTCTATACTTGTAATAGGAAATTTAAAAATTATTTCCAAATGAAAGTAAATCAGTAAAACATCCTCTCTTCTTGAAGAGGTCAAAATGGCTCAAGAACTTAGGTTTCACACAGATGAGGAAAAGAAGAAATCACTATGTTGGGTGATTGGCCACCACTTTAAAATTAGCTCATTTTATCTTTATTTTATTGGAGGAAAGAATTATTTCTCATCTTTCCCCTCTTCAAACCTGCATTCTGGACTGGGGTTCTATATATGTCACATGAAATGAGTTTACTTAACTGAGCAAGCACACTGCAGAAGCAATGTGATGACAGGAAAAGCAATCTTTTTAACACAAAAAATAATTTTATCTTGAAGGGTATAGCATGTAGTTATAGATGACCTTGTGCTAGCACAGGACAAGGACACTGATGCTGAAGAATTTAGAAAGTTAGTTCCAAGAGGCAAGAGACCTTCACCCTCTACCCCCCGACCCAAGCCCCTGGGCCAAGGCAAAAGTAGACACTCAATGAGAAACTAGTGGCTAAAGAAATTGGTCCCATCACCACCCCTGCTGGCCTGGGAATCTATCCAACAGAGAGGCTGGGGCCCCGGAGGCCCCGGCAGACCCCAGGTCTGGGGGGTGGGACTGCAGGCAGTCAAAGGAGAAGGTGAATTAATGGAACTGGAAAGCCGTAATCTAAAACTACACTATTCAGTCTGTCTTGTTAGAAGTTTAATGAGAACTTTGTAGAGAATTAAACAGTGTATTTTGAAAAAAAAAGTTTCAAAGTAATATTTAGGCCAGGTCCTCGGAATAAAAAATCAAATTTCTAAAAGTAGGGTACTGCTGCCTCTCCATATGGATTTTCATGATGTTAATCTATTCATTGACAGAACAGCTCTAACATCTAAATCTGAATGAACAAATAAATAAATACAGGTAGAAACCACAGGAAAATATTACACTCCTAAAAAAATGAAAATGATGTAAAATTATGAAGTAGTTTTCTATAAATGTCAAAATATCATACTTATAAATTTGGAAAACAGATAGAATGCTTCCCAGGGTACATCTTACATGCTGTTGCTGTTTAAACCTGGTAGTAGATGAAATTAGAAAAAGCTGCATGTTACGCTTCATTGCTATTGGACCAAGACTTTGGCAGAACAACATTCACCTTTTCGTTTGAACATAAAGATACATCAAAACTCTCGAGTTGAAAGGTTAAGTGTACTCTCTGTGTAGTTGATAAATGTAGGCTTAATCTAATCAGGGGTGTCGCAGGCACTGCTGCCCTGACCCAGGCTTCTGGTTTCCATGCGGGCAAGATCCAACCAAGATGTAGGCTCTAGGCCTCTGACCTGCTTGAGACCTTGTCCGTGCCAGCCCGGAGTTCTGGTGAACAGCCGGGGAACTCGCAGTTCAAATCAGGAACATGTGCACTTGGCTAATATAACACATGGCTCTAAAATTAAAATGCAACATGATCGAGTGCTTCGGGATATTTTAACAACTAGGGGGGAGATGATAGCTAGATAAAACTGGGCTTTTGGGTCGCTTTGCTCATTCATGTCTCTCTTCGTTTCTTTAGACTAGACAAATTTAATTTTATTGTATTTCTTCAGAATTTGCTAGAAAAACAGAAGTTTGGTAAGTTGTTTCATGGCTGATTGATCTCGGGAAGAGGGGATGTTGTACGGTTTCTCCGGGACATGTGTCGCCTATTAGATAGTTAGCTTTTTCTATTTCCAACTGAGCCAAGCCAAATTAATTAGAAAGTGGTTTGCATTACAAGCTAAATACAGCGAAAAGTAATAAAAACAGAAAATGACATTTAGGTCATCAATAATATTCCTGAGGTAATTTGGCATTGATTTTTCTTGCTTTCTATGATAAAGAGCTTTACAGGTTGTCAGACTGACAGTTTAACCCCCGATGCTTATAGGAGAAACAACTGTAGGTGTCAGGTATGCACATTTATTAATGGGGAAGATTTGTTATTTTTCTGGTTCTTGCTTGTTTCTCCTGGAAATTGGTCCTTAGGAGTGCAAGATGGCCTGAGTTACCATGTACCTAAGACAGTCTGCAAATCACCTGTTCTTGTATGATTCAGACTTGTCAGATTCAAATCAAAGCAGATATCAGAGATTCTCCCAATAGTATATTAGTATCTTCTTTTTTAATGAGAAAAAATTATGGATTGTGACAATCTTTGTAAAGAAATTCTCCTACTCTTCAAAGTAAAACTTCATTTTTTGTTAAGTGAGAAGTGAAATTCTTGGTTCAATTTATTTTTGAATATTAGGGTCCATGAAAATCAATATTTTGAATTACGTGTAAAACTTCAGAAAGGAAAAACCCATGGTACAAAGACTTCCCCAAATAGCTAAACCTAGGAATTGGGAGAAACAAAAGAAAAACAGAGAAGGTTTAGGTTTTGTTTTAATTATGTAGATTTCTAGTTCATAAACCCTTGAAAAGTATTTGAAGAGGACTGGTAGCCCTTAGCTTAAATTTAAATCCCATGTCTCCAGTTATCTGGCAGTCTGTGGTTATGCATCCCCCACCCCCATGCACTCCTATCTTTTAGTTACCAGCTGGTGCCTGGGGCTTGTGGGAAGGCACCCCTGCACCCAGGTGCCCAAGAGACCTCCTCCCTGACTCCCAGGACTGCACAGGAGCCATGTGCAGAGGCCATCTAAGAAATCTTCCAATTCAACCTCAGGAAGATAGACACTCCATGCCAAACTGTGCTTCTGGTGTTCAGGAAGAGGCTCTCGGAGGTGCCAAGGCCTGGAGACAGTGCCAAGTGGCACAGATAACCACTTGTCAGAGTTCTCAAACAACTTTAGAGCAGCCGCTGGGATTACATGAGCACCTTCAACACCCTGAAGGTGTTTCTCCCTGGCCAGACAGGCTGAAGGCCTCACTGCTGAGGGTACTGTGATACCAGACCATTTGGCGTGCCCTTTGATGACCATGTCTTTACACAGTATGGTCCGAACTTCTTGTGGTGGTGTTTACTGGATTGTTTAGAATCTTGCACCTCAGAAAATTCTCTTCCTACAACTTTGCAACCAACCACACACTAATATGCCCAACCATACAGAATGAGAGGCAGTTCTCTGACACGCCATCTTCTTTAACACTGCTGTGCCTGTACTTTCACTTTGCTTTATTTGTCCCCCCCCGCCGAGTTACTTCACTCCCTATCTTACAGTTGAGCCTGGGGGTCTCTGGAAAGCCTGGGAATGACACAGCCATTCACGTCAGAGCGAGCAGCACCGGTCCCCCAGCTCTAGAGCTGTCCTGTGCGATAGAGCAGCTGCTGGCTACACGTGGTATGAAAATCAAAATCAACTAAAGTTAAATAGAATTAAAAATTCATTTTCTCAGTTATGCTAATCACATTCATGTTCAATAGCGATGTGTGGCTGGTGGTTACTGTATGAGACAGTGTGGACATAAACCACATCCATCACTGCAGGATGTTCTTTTGGATAGCACTGGTTTAGGGAATAAGGGGCGTCCCATCCACCAGGGGACTGATAGCTCTAGATCTTGAAAATCTTTCAGAGCCAAGTGCCATTGATGAGGGTGAAGAGGAATTTCAGTTCTCAGTCTGCGGGGGCCAAGCTCACCAGGTCACTAAGGCTATCAGGATCAGAGAAGCTCAAAGAACACTTATCAAGCACCAAAACCACATCTAGGATTTTTTGTTTTTGTTTTCTTGGTTTGAGCCCTGAAAAGAACATGAACAGTGAAGGGCTTCTTGAATCTACATCTTCCCGAATGCTGGCATGTGAAACATGCATCTAATTACAGTGAAGGAGAGGGCAGGTGACAATGAACTATTACATTATTACTCTAGTGCTAATACCATTATTTTCTCAGCAATAGTCCATATTACCTTTTGGGTTATGTGGGCTTATTTTTCCTGCTCTAGAAATCTATCTGCTCTCTCAAACAATGTCTTCAAATAACTGATTTCCTCTTGGAACACGTACTTTTGAGATGTGGGGACGGAATTAAATAGATGTTATCAGAGCGTGGTGCTTCCGAGGTTTTGAGGGAGACTGGAAGAGGCCGCCCTCTGAGAGGAACACAAGAGAAATCAATGTACGATGTACTCCTGTATTCCTTTTCTCCATTTCCTGGGGTCTCACCATGCCAGGCTGAGTGCCGGGCGCAGGGATGCAACAGAGGGCTACACTGACTTGGTTCCTGCTGAGATAAATGTCATCACCTGTCAGCACAATTCAAACCAAGAGACGGCTGGGAAACGGACAGCTCCCTGGGGCTAGACTGCTGCCCTAGAACAGGATACATCCCCAGGGAGGCCACACTGGAAGTTAATAATGTAAAGGAACTATAGGTCCACAATCCTTTACCTGAAACCCTTGAGACAGATGGCTTCAAGAATTAAATTTATCAGATTTAGAAATTTATAAATACCATATATTATGTTATACACATAGTGGGGAAACAGCAGTACTCTGTAATCAAACATTGATATTTCTGAAGCAAAAACATATGACTTTGTAAGAAGTAAAATAAGTAAATTCTCTAAATAGTCTTACATGAATTCAGGTCAAGTGTGCTACCAAATATGTTTTGGTGTCACTTTACTAACAAATAAAAAAAATATTTTTCAGAACCTTTTGGGATTCTGGAACTGCAGATACAGGACTGTAGAATCTACTTGAAATTATAATGTGTTACCAATAAGATAACTGTAAATACAGAATCTGGGAAAAGAAGAGGCAAAGGGTGTCTCCCATTGTGCCCTGGAAATAAAGTAGTTTCAGCCTGTTGAGTTGTTCTCAAGAGCGGGTCGGCCTCTCCCTAGAGTGGTGGCTCTTGCCTTGCTGGGCAGTGGAATTGGCTAGAGGCTTTACAAATCCATGCCCAGGCCACACAAATCTAAGTCTCTGAGGGACCAGGTATCAAGGTGTGTGTATGTGTGTGTGTGTGTGTGTGCATGTATGCATGCTCTATTATTATTTTACTTTTTCAGTTATGGTATCAGACATATACGATAAGGAATATGAAATGCAAAGTCTCAAGAAACCACCACCCAGAACAAGATATAGAACACCCCAGGTTTCCTTTTCAGTCCTTTTAACTACCATGTCCTCCTCTGATACCCCCACCCTAAGAGGTAATCACTGTTGTGACTTCTGGTCACCAGCGACTAGTCTCTGCTAGCAGCAGACTGTGACACTGGTTCTGCACCAGGCAGCTCACTGCCATCGCTTGGAGAGTTTAACTAGCACTGGCACTGGGCTCCACCCTAGAGATGACGATTTACCTGTATTTTGCTGTGTACAATGTGTACTTTTTTTGCCCAAATTTTTGAGGGAAAAATAAGGATGTGCATTATACATGGGTAGTGTTAATAATGTAAAGTTAATAATGTAAAGTTTGATTCCTTTATTTATGCTTATGCATTAAAACTGCAACTTTAGTAAGCAATAATGATATCCATATGCAAAATAATACCCTGGAATATGATAACTGGTTTGATATACAAATACAAAATTGAATTAAAAAATTAAAATGAAAGATTATTTTCCCCGGATGTTTGGGCCAAAAATGTGGGTGTGCATTATACACGGCAAAATACGACACTCGGTCTAGGCAGCAGCATTCTATAGCTACCAGGTGATTCCAACAGGCAGCGGTTTGCAAATGCTGCTTTCGTGACTAGAATATTCTTTGTCCCGTGGGTCAAATACTTAAATACAAAAATCATAAAAAATAATCAGAAAATTAATCTTAACTGTCTGCAAAAGGCTTTTGCAGAGAGTTAAGCTTAAATTTCTCCTCTCCCTCCCAAACCTTTTCTCCCCTACCCTCCTCATTCTCCTTGTTTTGCTTTCTTCCCTCCCTCACTTCCTTCTACACCTGACTAAGACAATTGCTACTACAGATATCAGAAGCAGCTTGAGTTTCGTATATTAAATTCCCTATTTTCTCCCTTTACTTTCATTTTTTTAGGGAAGAAATAATTTTTAAGAAGGACATCAAGAGGGAAAGACGAGAGAAACAGCAAAGGAAAGTGGAGCGAGCCAAACGTGGAGGAGCTGCACGGCCTGACGGGGAGAAAAGAGATGGGGTGAGAAAGTTAACGCTTTCTCTTCTGCCATAGTTTATCTCACTCTGCATCTTCACCTTAAAATGACCCAACAGGACAGAAGGAACTTTTCAAAATTGCTGGTGGGCACCCTGGTGTAGACCAAAAGGGAGATCCGTAATAAATCTGACAAGTCCAGTGATGGAGAGGAACTGCACAGGGCGATCTGACCCTAAGACCCGAGCTGGGCAGGTCATGATGGGGAGGCACAAACCTTCGTTAGGAAAAGGTCATCCTTGGCCTTCAGCATGCCCTGCTCCCGGTTCTTGCTGTCTAGGTTAACACACCTTTGAAATGTCTCTTTTCAGCCCCCTCTGAAGTACAGGCACCCCCCAGAGAGCACAATCTTATAAACTATCCTGTAATCCAGTCCCTTCCTTGCTTTCCCCCAGGTTCACGAAATCTTCTTTAGTTCTGTCCTTCCCTCCAAATGCATAAAAGAAGCTGCAAACTGTCATTCAGGGAAGCCTTTTTGTCAGTCTGTTGAGATCTTGCTTCCAAGCATGTCCTCTGTTTGGATCTAATAAACTCGCATAAAAATGTTCTTCAGGTTTGGACATTCTTATGTTGACCATAGCTTATTTTCCCCATAGTTTTTTGGACCTCACAGTGAGGGACACCTTCCCTGGGGCCCCCTGTGTTCTTAGGAGGCAGAGTGGCTGTGTGCTTGAGAGCTGGGTGCCTAAGTCAGAGCGCTTGCCCCTCCCCTCCACGAAGTAACAGATGAGGCCTTGAGAAGGTACCGAATTAACCTGTTGTCGTCTCATGTTTCATCATCAGTTAAATGTAGACAATAGTGCCTACCTGTGATGATTAAATCTGATAACCAAGCTGGCCAGGCTACGGGTAACCAGTTATTGAATCAAATACTAATCTAGGTGTTGCTGTGAAGGAATTTTGTAGATGTTAAACATCTATACTCAGTTTACTTTAAGTAAAGCAGATTACCTTCTATTTTGTAGGTAGGGCTCATCCAATCTGCTGAAGGCCTTAGGCAGAAAAACAGGTTTCTCAGAAAAGAAGGAATTCTGACTCCGACTGTAACAGAAACCCTGCCTGAGTTCCCCGACAGCTGGCCTACTCCACAGATCTCAGACTCAAGGTTGCAATGTCAACTCTTGGCCTGAATTTGCCGCCTACCATCCTGCCCCTGAGTTTCAGAGTTGCCAGTTCCCACAATTGTGTGAGTCAGTCCCTTAAAATACATCTGAATATATGCACACATACGAGTAATATCCTATGGGCTTTGTTTTTCAGAGAACCCTGACTCTCTGATGAGGTAACAGATGTAATGTGCTAACAGCATGCGCACTCAATGTTGGCTACAGTTTTTAGGGTAGTGTGGGCTCGTCTGGCTTATCTCTTGTGCCGTAACCAGAAGGCTCACTTTGGATGCAGTCTCTATCGCTCCTCCACCCTTTGTAAACTTTTTTTCCTATAGGTGTCAGGCCAGCTCCCCCTAATTAACTTTACCGCAGATCTGGAACATAATTAGGACTGAAAGGACACCCTGGGACGTTAGGGGTGCACAGCAGGACTTAGGAAATTCCTTTGTTCCGGACCCCTTGGCTGCCACAGATACCTTTTCTCTTTTTCTTCTTTCCTCTTTGTTTTCTGCCTCCCAGTCTCGGCCCAAAGTCTGGGTTCTGCCTGATCAGTTTCCCTAGGGCCCGGCCATCTCCATCAAGGGAGGATACCAGGACAGAAGCTTCAGTTCATCTGTCACTCTGACAGTTCAACTGTCACTGACAGACTTCACTGACATAAACATTCTCCTAGCCACTTACACAAACCCATTTGCCAGGCAAGCCAAGCATGGGGGCTGGAGAAGTGGCTTCATGTATATCCGATTGGACTTCCTAAACAAAACTTCTCCTTTGTTACTCCCCTGAGGGGCTGGCCAAAGGCAAGAGGTTGGAAGGGGACAGCTATATCTGGGAAGAGGGACTATAGCAGTTAAAGCCTACTTTAAAAAATTTTCCCAATAATTTGGAAAGCTCTGCTGGGTGGGAGGGTCTGTCTGTTTTGCTGTTGGATTATTTAGCCTAACGCCATTATTCTCTGTATCAAGACAATGAAACCGAGAAAGAGTCCGAGCTCTAAGGCAGCAGCTAATTTAGTGCTGTGGCTGGGGCCCAGGGCCAGACTTCCCCATGTAGAGCCCAGGGCTTTTCTACCACACCACATGGCCATATCACAGCCACACTGCACAGCCATACCACAGCCAGGGGCTAAAGGGGTGGAGTAACAGGATTTAAGAATTATCTCCTTTACCATGAAACTACTAAAAATCACAGAAGCCAGCACCTTCTAGCTTCCTCTGGCTGCCCATGAATCAATAAGCCCCTGGATGTGGGGCTCCTGGGGGTGGGTAACAGGACCCGGGTCCGAGACCAGTACTTGTAATGAGTCAAGATATAAGGGATTACACACATCTGTCTCTTCTTTAGGTGGTCTCCTATGAAGAAACTGGATTGGTGAGTACAACCTCTCAGGCTTTTCAAATCCCCAAAAAGGATCAGTTAAAATGAGGCAGTTATTTCTGAGAGCAAGGCAGATTAGAAGCATCTACTTGACCAGCCTCCTCTTACCAGTCACTCCACAATGCTTTCCTTACTCTCTCTATTACCTCTGCAGCAATACTCCTGAATTTCGGGGTCACTCTCCATGACTCACAAAAGGCTAATTCCTAATAACAAAGGGCATGTGGAGACAATATTTCAGAAGATGTCAAAGTCCTTCTTGCTGAACTTAATGAAAGTGAAGTTCTGAAGGATGAAGCTCCAATTACTGTGTGAAATTTTCCAGGTGGCTTTGCTTCAGTGACCTGACCAGGTGGAAGCATGAAGACCACCTGCTTCCCTGTTTGCACAGTGACTAATACATTTATAAACACTTTATAAACATTTAACTGTGGCAACTCTCTTAAAATAGTTCTTTCACAGCTAGAATTCCACAGAGCTGAAATTACTAGGTGACTCTCTAAGGCCACTTCCAAAAACGGTGATGGGCTGCAAATTCTGGCGATGCGGGAACCCCATCCTCACCGACAGGCCAGGACTGCCACTCATTATGCTCAGGTCTGACTCACAAAGCCCAACACTGCATCTTCATTATGCAGGGAACATGGAGCAGATGACGACAATTTTACTGCAAACAAATTGCTGAGTTGCAACACACTTGGAGGGGACCTATTCCAAGATTCAGAGTGAGCTCTGAGAATCAAAAATATTGACCCATTTTCTGATATTGGGAAACCCAGATATTCACAGGCAAAAGAATGAAATTAGATACTTATACCATATACAAAAATCAACTAAAAAAGAATAGACTTAAAAGTACAACCAAACACTGCAAAACTCTAAGAAAAAAACATAGGGGAAAAGCATCTTGACACTGGTCTAGACAATGATTCTTAGATATGTAACTAAAGCAGAGGCAACAAAAGCAAAACTAGAGAAATGGGAATACATCAAACTAAAAAGCTTTGGCACAGCAAAGGAAACCATCAACAGAATGAAAAGGTAACTTATAGGAGAAAATATTTGCAAACCATATATCTATCTGATAAGGTGTTCAAAATATAGAAGGAACTCCTATAACTCAACAGCAAATAACAAATAACCTATTAGAAAATGGGTGTAGAACTTGAATAAACATTTCACTGAGATATACCAATGGCCAGCCAGTATATGAAAATGATGCTCAACAAACTCATCATGAAAATGCAAATCAAAACTACAATGAGATACCATTTCACACCTGTTAAGATGGCTATTATTAAAAAAACAAAAGATAGCCCTGGCTGGTGTGGCTCAGTGGATTGAGCAGGGGCCTGTGAACCAAAGGGTTGCCGGTTCAATTCCCAGCTGGGGCACATGCTTGGGTTGTGGGCCAGGTCTCTAGTGGGGGGCACACGAGAGGCAACCACACATTGATGTTTCTCTCCCTCTCTTTCTCCTTCCCTTACCCTCTCTAAAAATAAATAAATAAAATCTTAAACAAAAAACAAAAGATAAATTTTGGTGAAGATGGGGAGAAGTTGGAACCCTTGTACACTATTGGTAGGAATGTAAAATGTTTAGCTGCTGCAAAAACAGCATTGAGATTCCTCAAAAAATTAAAAATAGAACTACCATATGACCCAGCAAGCCCATTTCTGGGTGTTTACCCAAGGAAATGAAATCAGTATCTTGAGGAGAAAGTACACTCCCATGTTCACTGCTGCATTATTCACAAGAGCCTAAGTGTCCATCAATGGATAAAGAGAATACTATATGCACATACATACAAAAGGGTGGATATTATTCTGCCTTAAAAAGAAGGAAATCCTGTCATATGCTACTATGAATGAACTTTTAAGACATTATGTAAGTGAAATAAGTCCATACCAAAAGGACAACTATTATATTATATGATTCCTCCTATATCAGGTATCTGAAATAGTCAACTTCATAGAAGCAGATAAGAGGACGGTGGTTGTGGGGCGCTGGGGTGAGGGGAGCAGAGAGTTGTGCAATGGGCATAAAGTTTCGGTTATATGAGACGGACAAGTGCTGGAGACCCGCTATACAGCAGAGTCCCTGTAGCCAACATGTACTGTGCACTGGAAATTTTGTTAAGAGGGAAGATCTCACGTTAAGTGTTCTTACCAGAAAGCAAACAGACAAACAACACAAAGGGGCAGAAGGCAATTTTGAAGGTGATAGATGTGTAGTAATAGTTTCAAGGAGATTTGCATATGTCCAAAATGATCAATTTGTATACATTAAATGTGTGCATTTTTTTGTATAGCAATTACACCTCAATAAAGTTGTTAGAAGTATCTCTTTTCCAATCTCAAATTCAGGAAAAAAAACTACAGAATGTAAAATTCACTATAATAATCAAGTTATTAAAAAGTTGGATGAATTTAATCTCATACAGCCTCTGAAGAGACAGGCACATCCCTGTCAGCAGAATTAAAGTCCTGAGTTTGAATTTGGCTTTGATGCCATTTTTAAGGCAAACTCTCTCAGTATAGATCTATTTCCCCACTACATCTCACCTACCATCTTACTTAGAATCAGATTCTGCTACACATGATAGAAAAATCACCCTATTAGAAGCTTAAGCAAGACAGAAGTATGTTTCTCTTACATAAACTAAGCTCAGAGTGAGGCAGCCCTAGGCTGGCATGGTGACCGCACAGTCGGCAGGGACCGGGCTCCTGCTGCTGCGTTGCTCTCCGTCCACAGCACAGCCTTTCCTCTCCTGGCCCAGGGTGGTTCCCAGAGCACCCACATTTCTGTCAGCAGGAAGGAGGGGGTGGCAACCAAGGATGCACCTCCCACTTTCATGGCATTTCTCAAAAGTTGCATGGGGCACTTCTACTCGTGTTCCACTGTCCAGCACTTAGCTGAGTGAGTATATCCTGTTGCAAGGGGACCTGGAGTTTTTATTTTGGGTGAATATAGACCCAGTCAAAACCTGGGATTTCTTTATTAATGTAAGAAGTGGAGAACAGTTATCAGGGGATAACTAACTAGCAGTTTCTGTGTAAAGTGTTCCACTAGATTCAATAAGGATGAACACTTCAAAGAAGAAAAAGCTTGTCTGGTTGCAATGAAAGCATGGGGCCAGGGTGGGGCCAGGAATGGATGAACACAAAGATTCTACATAACACAATCAATGCATAATTTTTACAGTGCTACACATTACCTTTCCTTTCCTGTTCAATACCTCTAAGAACTGACTCCAAAGCTCTGAAGGGTAGCTGGTAGAAAAACAAATGCATATGTACAAGCTACTTTTGTTTACATTTGTTTATATATAACTAGACAACTGGATAAATGAGGCTTTTGGCACCATGTAAACAGTTCTTTTAATTGACTAGTAAAAGGAAAAAACAGAATTATCACTAAGAGTAACATCATGGTGTGGAAAATACAGGTGCTACAGCTTGATGAGCTTATACAGAGCAGACTTCACAATGACAAATAATGACAGAAAGAAAATAAAAGTGCCAACTGGGGCTTCGTCCATAATGGACTTGTGAGCTGGCTTGTTGGCTTTGCTCATTGATCATGTCAGGTCCCCCACCTTACAGATGGGAGGACACTTCATGCTGCACATTTAGTCAAACCGATTCCTTCCTCCGTCGCAACCTTTCTTGTGTTTTGGAAGCCTGACAGATTGATTCACTGGACTGATTTCTGGAAGCGGTCGGTTGTTTTGGAGCATATACAGAGAATGGACACTGAACATTCCATATGCACACAGCGCGTGTGTGGCCACTGGCCTCCACTTTAAGGGTACCACCTAGAACTCACAGATGCTGTGAGCAGCATCTAATTAAGTGAGAACCTGATTCTGGATAAAGAAGCTCAGTCTTCGCCTGAAGTTCAGTTGATCTTTACCTGGAGAACCCATACTTACAAAGCAGGAGGGAACTCCAGCAAGCCTAGGAACCACTTCCCAAGCTTTCCAAGCCCAACTGGGAAAGAAAGGAGGCTCCCTGGCCAAAGCGGGGTTGAAGGGATGGCTTCTCACTGCTGCATGAAGGTGTGCAGCTGATGACCGAGGAGTGGGGACATGGTATTATGACAGCTTTAGAACCCCCGATAAACTGAATCCCGTGTTGCCTGGTAGGGGTTTAGGAGATCCTACACTCTATCAGGTGTAAGAACACCAGGGCTGTGTACCACAGGGAGCCCTCCCTTTTCAGGAAGACAAGTGAGTATAATCTTCAGTTCTCTTGGGTGTGGCCACCTAACAGTCCTCTGCTAGTCACATAGCAAAAACTGCTGGATTCAATCAGCTAGGTTTACAAATAAATCTCACAGGCCTTCACTATTTAAAGGGACACTCTGTTGACTGAAGAAGATCTTGTTACAAAGTGGCCAGTGCCTGAAGCTCACTGCGACAGGAAGAAGTTTTCTTCAGGAATCTCTTTCAGGAATCAAGAAAGAACCTGCTTATCAGCAAATGAAAAAGTTGTGAGTTCAAGGAACAGCAAAGTTTAGAAATCGGGGGTGGGGGAAGCAGTGAAAAGGCATGAATAATTTAGGGATGCTTCCCACAAGGACAGCCTTCCTGCCAAGGGCAGGACCCTAAACTTCTAAATCCTTCATTTGAAGAGTCTGAACATTTTTAATGTACCCTCTGTAGATGAGATGTGGAACTCAGCTTGGACCTACTGAACAGAATGCCTATAGAATATGAAAAGCACCACTTTATTGCTGCGATAGACTTCTGGGCCAGCCTGTGAACCTAACACCATTCACAACACCATTTCAGTGTACGAGGAACTCCAGTCACAACCGCCTTCTGATCCATAAAATGCACTAGTGCCCCTTATTTTCAATCTGTATTTTATTTGCCTTTCCAAATGAAAATATGGGCCGCTTTACGGAACTGTAACAAACTCTTCCACATGCATCCAGTGTGCAGTGGCAGTAGTTAATATTGTACAAAGTTCCCTCACACTCTGTCCTGTAGATGAGGAAGTGAACCGGACAGGCAGCGGGCTTCAGGAGATGCGTAGCCGGCTGCGTGAAAGCAGGACAGGCAAGGGTGATGACGTGTCTCCCATTCCTGAGTCACAGAGCGGGTGGCGCTGCCCACAGAGCATCCGACGGTGTCAGTGGGGTGCAACATCAGGAAACTTCCCTCCCTGATTCTCCAACAGAGAATTCTTGAAGTGCAGTAATGAAAGCATTTTCCCTGATTTTATCTCTTTTCTGGCTTGTGGCAGCAAAGAAGAAAAACCATACCATCCGCTGGCTGATAAAAACGTGAATAACTGTATACTGTCACCAGATCCTTAGGAGGAAAAATGATAAATGACCTAAAGAAAGCTCTGGAACGCTGTATGTAAATCTGAGGTAAGAAGAGCCACTAAGTTCTGTGACAACACTTACTAGCTCTGTTCCTAGCAATGAAGGTATTGCATGTGTGATTGAAACAATCTATACTGACAGCTATAACAAAGGCTCAGGAAAGAGGGCAGGAGACCACTTAGAACAACCTGAAATATCTCATTTCCTGAGAAGAGAGAAGTGTGACCCATTCCAGAGCCTGAAGGCCAAAAAGATCTGGAATTATAAACTTAGACGGAAGCCACAGACAACTTTCTGATTCTCGGCACCTCCGCTCTGATGAAGGCACACCTTATAGACTGACTGAGGGCAAGGAGCCACAGAGTGAAAGCAAGTGCGGTGAACAGAAGCAAGTGGAAGGAAAGAAATAGAAAACAAGAGTGTAAAACTGGCTAAAATGATGACGCTGAAGTTGGGCCAAGGTGCGAAGAAATGGGCACACCACACGCTGCCCGTGGGCGACGCTGCTGCAGCCTCTCTGCGACGGGCCGTTCAGTCAGGTGCATCAGCAGCGTCCAGACCCCACGTCCCTTTGACTTGGGGGCACCATTATTACATGTTATCCTAAAGGAATATTTACGGATATACAAAGTGACTTAATGAAAAGTTAATAAAAATAACAATAACAATTAACACTTATTGGGTGCTTATTTCTTTCATATAAGAGCAAGCTTGTTCTGAATTCTGATGCAGGCCTTAGGAGGGGGTGCGGTGGGAAATGAATAAACACTTCAAAGATTCTAAGTAACAGATAAATGTATTTTTTAATGGTACAACACATTACCACACATTACCTTTCTTTGGCTGTGAAATAAACTTACAGATGAATCACAAGTTCTGAAGACTAGATGGTAAAATGAATGCATATGCACAAGCTACTTTTGTTTACATGTGTTTATATGGTACCAGCAACTAGATAAATGTGTTTCTGGCATCATGGAAACAGCTCTTCTAATTGAATATTAAAAGGAAAAATTAAAATGGTCAGTAAACCTCACATCATGTTGCAGAAAAATACAGGTACCATAGCTTTATGCATAACAACAGCAGATCACCCAAGACAGAAAAAAACAAAAAAGTTGACTGAGGCTATTTTGTTTTCTGTATCTTAACTCATTTTATTGTAAGGATGTTCATCATGGTGTTGTTTATGATAACCTCTTAAACATCCATTACAGAAAATAGGCTACATAATTGTGGTATTTCCATATGATGCAAGCATTAGGAACCAATGACAAAGGGTAATGCAGAACTCTATTTACAGACATGAAAACCAATGTCTTCTGAGGGGAAAACACACAAGTATGCAATAGTGTATGTAGTATAATGCCATTTTGTTAAAACACTAAAAGTGATAATGTGTATGAATGGGGATAATTACAGTTTATATTCTCTTTTTCATCTGGAGCTTTCAGACTTTTAGAATTAAACACGTATTATTACAAAAAAAGAATCGCAATATTTCAAGTGATGGGTATTTTTATAGAAATAAAAAACTTTTCTTCCACAAAGGGGAGAAAATATTTCGCTGAGCGAACATTTGTGAGGAACATAAAGAATGTTGGGTTCTTTGGGCACAGACTCATCCCAAATATGAACTTGAAACTGAAAAAGGAGAACTCCTGTCAACACAATGCATTTTGAGAAGAATAGAACACATCTGTAGGCCGCAGCCTGGGCATTTTCAGCCAAATTCTAACTCCGTGCACTTGGGACAGAGACAGAGGGCAAAAGGAGCCTCTCCTTTCCCTCCCTTCGCAGGCACTTCTATGAGAGCCTGCAGTTTGGTCCTGAGGCCCCCCGAGCCCACTGCTGGGGTCCGGCACTCCTCCCTGGGACTCGGGGTAATTGGAATGCTTATCCTGGTTTTGAAGAGTGCCTTGAACAAACACTGAGAACCCTCAAACAACTCAAAACCCATGAAGTGGACGGGGGTGGGGGGGTGGGGGGGTGGAGTTACTGCGCATAAGGAGAATCCCCAGCCCATCCTCTCTCACTCTCAAAGAAATGCGACAACAAAAGCACTTTATGGGTGTTTTCTCTTAATGGGTTTCTAATCCTTCTGAAGTATTGTTTAGGGCATTTAGCAACAGATTTCGTTAGATTTAATGACATTTGTGAAACATGTGTTTTAAATTATACTGAGAACTCTAACAGAGATATCAAGATATTATATTGCCTGATATTTAGAAGGAAACCATTTCCCATATGAAGGTCAGCATTTACAAATAAAACAGTATAAATAAGTGTATTAAATGCACACTTTCATCTTTAGACATGAAAAATATAGATTCCATAGCTTAAATGCTTGGAAATCTTCACCAGAAAAATTCTGTTAAACACAAAAGTAATCTATGCCTGATGTAAATGGTATTGTTGCTTTTATAAAGATCTGAGGGGGAGGAAAGAATGTTGCAAGTGCATAATATATCTCAAATTATATAAAAATATCCTAATCATATACACGTACAGATCACACAATTTTTTCATCAATTTGATCACCTTGTCTTTCCTCATCTTACAAATGAGGAAACTGAGGCACAGAGGCAAAGTGCAGTTTAGAAACTTGCTTTTCTACAATGTAGAGATAGTCTGTGATAAAACAAAACCAGAAACTCGAGACAGTACAAGTGCTGAAATATCACGACACCGTTTAACCCTTTGGCATCCTATTGCATGCTAGGGTCAGAAGCTGTGTCCAGCTTTGGAGGCAACAAGGTGCAGCAGGCAGCTTAATCCTTGTGCACCAGTTTTCTAGCTTGTTATGAGATTAATATTATGCTATTTGACATAATCAGAGGAAAAGGCATTGCTGGTGGTATTTTAGCCTATGAATTGCAGCACAGTATTTTATGCCTTAGCAATAGCAAATGAGGGAGGAGTTTGCTAAACCCAACCCAATGACTACAGCTCACCATGGTGGAGTTAACGTCACCCTGTGTTAAGAGCTGCTGTCATCATAGTATTATGTCTAGATTTTTGTTTATTTATTCTTCACTATGCTAGTGACTGCAACTCATACCATCTTTCCATTCCTGCGCCTCCATAACCTCAACCATTGTTCCCATCGTGTAAAACAGAGCACAAATTTTAGGTGACAAAGCTTCAGTTGGTAGATGCGAAGCATTCCACGAGAGCAGAACCCCAAGTCCTGCACAGCCATTATGAAGTAACTGACCTATATGAAACTGCTACCATGGTTCACAAATTTATTGTCAGGTTCCAGCCTCTAGCTGTTCTCTGATTGTTCTAAATACTTGACAAACTGAAGCCTTTTCACTTTCCGTTGAAATTGCCTCATCTGCCTGTCAGAGCGCCATGGGGGACTCCATTACTTTTCTGACTTCTTTCCCCTCCTGACAAGTCATTTAGCTGGCTTCTTGTTGTGAAGGCTGTCCATGTCAAATTAGCCAGGGCCCCTATTGTCCTTATTACCACTCGAAAAGCCATCATGAGTAATGCTACGGGGTCCCTCAGTTGTCATCATTTGTCAGAAAGAAAGGGAGTGTGGTTACATATAGCTGACAGGTAATTTCAGTGTCTACAATTACCCCAATTAGTCTTGTCATAAACAATTCGATAAATGCACACCAATACAAACAGATAAACACACCAAGGTCTCTCACTATTAATGCTGTGTAATGGGTAAATCAGTGATATAATGCTATATTTTATTTATTTTTTTAAAACTCTGCTCAGCTGTGAGCTGGCACTTGCTACCTGGCCAGCGCAAATTGTACTATCTACTTTCATTAACTCATCACCACAAGAAAATTTGAAAGGCTGTGACAAAATTCATTTAGAGAGTGAGGGAAAGAGCAGATTGTTATAACACCTGCTTTAGGCCAGGATACAACAAAGGTTTTCTTTTTTGTCAGTTCTGGGTAACTATGGGCTTTAAAGTTGACCATTTTGTGTTAAAACAGCAATATTTGAAATATGATAGAAATGGGGAAGAGAAAAATTAT
This sequence comes from Phyllostomus hastatus, assembly GCF_019186645.2. Lineage (NCBI taxonomy): Eukaryota > Metazoa > Chordata > Mammalia > Chiroptera > Phyllostomidae > Phyllostomus > Phyllostomus hastatus. Next base: position 5,457,230 of record NW_025334033.1, on the reverse strand, counting down.
ATCCACACTGAAATTAGGAAGCTGATTTGAAAGAAAAAAAATAAGCCTGCTGCTCAATGTACCAGTCAGCAACTATATATTAAAAACGATCGTGGACCAGTAGTTTCCCATGTAAGATGATTTCAGTTCTCTCCAACTAATGATTCCCATTTTTAAAAAAAACTGTATCTTAAAACCGTATATATAAAGCTCACCATGTTCTATGTCAAAGTTATTTATTGCCTCCAGTATTCCTATGGATTTGTTTAAAAAAGGCATCAGCATGGCTCCTTGCTGGACGCAGTATAGAGGTGATTAGGACTCAGCAAGTTGGAATATTGGCTCTCACGTATTCTCCAAACACTGGGAATGAACCTGTTTCAACACAACACCCTCTAGGAGTACTCTTTAGTTACACTCTGTATTCAAGCTTGAATGAAACACCGTTAAGTTCACTCTTGTGAACCACATAATAAGTGCTCAAGACTCAACATCTGTAGCGTCCACTGTGCCCTGTCTGTTTGCTGACCGCAATCTTAAGTGATGGCTGAAAAACCCAACACAAGGATATTGTTGTAGGAAATTGCTCTTGGCAACTATTTGTTCAAGCTCAAGATTTTTTTTTAAACCAACACTAAGAACCCACCAGAAAATAGGACAGGTCTCCCTAATGAGTAATCTATTTTAGCACAGTCTTGTCTAGGCATGACAGTTTACTGAGAGGCTTGAAAAACTCGTAATTACCAGTGTTACAGGGCAATTAATGTATATTACACTGCACTACTCATGGCAGCAACTGTCATTTTCTCAATAAAAATGAGTACTCTTCAGCTAAAGGTGACATTAATTGGGACTTTAATGACTATGCAGAGGAGCTGAAGCCAAATATGAACAAAACAGCGATTCAATGAGCGACTTCAGAAACGAGAAAATTGTACTAAAATGAGATTAATTGCTGTTTAGAAAAAGGAAAGAACCTAAAAAGCTATTAAATTGCAGGGTTTGGGTGCCCGGGTGATGGTTGTGATGTTAATCTTGCATTCTCACAGCAGGCAAATATTCACTAAATTCAGAGCCTTTTGACAGCAGGAAAAATCATGTATGCTTAACTTCAATCCATCAAAAATATATTTCAGCTTTTATCAGTGTTCTAAATACTTCTGCAATTTCAAAAATTACTGCTCCATTCCTTGGCTGTCATCATGCAAATGCGAACACTGTCAATATTGCTATGAAAAATTTCCCAGCTTCAAAAGGCCTACTTCAGTGATAAAGAAAGAAAAAACGTGAAGATTAGAATTGCAAAACACACACTACTAATATAACAGAAATCAAACAATAAGAATTTAATGTTTAAGTTGTGGAAACTGCTAAAATAGAAAATGATGGGGTGGGGTTTTTTTTTTTGGTGGAAAAATCAAAGAAAATAACTCTGAAATTCTTCCAAGGCTTGTAACTTTATATTTAATTAATCATCACCAATAATTAAGACACTATTTTGCATCTTGACTTCAGGTGCTATCATTGCTAAAACCTCTCTCTCATTTCTAAAAGCCTTAATCCTTATATCTAGTTCTTTAAGACATTTATATAATTGCTTTTCTTTAGGACCTTTTCAAATATCTTGATGACTACATATATAAAACACAGCACTTAAACTTTGACATGTAGGAGGGATAAACGAATTAGGTAATTCTGAAAGTATGTATCTGTAACTTGAATTTTTTTTTAAGAGGAGAGACCAACAATTTAGTATTTTCATTAAAGAGGGAGTCTTCAAAAAAGTTCCATTTGGTCAGAAATGCAGCATTGGCAATAGCTGCCCTATAAGAAGATCAGGCCTGACTTTAGAATACTGGTCACTTTCCTACTGTGTGAGCAATTCTGTTTGTTCTGCATTTTAATATTTAAAGAGTCTTCTCATCTACAGTTTAGGTCAGGGCTCAAGACACATTAACACATGTATAATTCTGGCCACACTCAAGAACCACATCCACTAAATGACAGGGGGAGGTAAAACAGTGCGTTTTCCATCTTCAGATCAATGGTAAACCCTGTCCACTCTAAAAACCCAGAAATACAAATCACCTGACCTCCATTATGAGGACTGGTTATTGGCCACTTGTCTGCCAGAATATACTTACATGGCCACTGTGGAAGAAGAGTGGCAAGGGAGACACACACATATCCACGTGTGTCTGAACTCAGTGACTGGAGGTTCTTTCTGCTAAGTTTTATCTTCCAGCTGTTTCATTCATGAGAAATACGCTTTTCTGAGTTTTGAAGCTGAGATTAAGAGCAATCATCTTTGTAAAACAATTGGCTTCCAGGGTCCTGCATTCCCTGTACTACCTGCTCTTCCTCTTCCTCCAACTTTCCATTCTCTTGTATCTAGACTTTTCTGTTAACAGCACAATTCCTCCTCAAGAGTCTAACAAATGTCCTTTTTAGTCCCTCTTTTGGGGGGTGAAAAGAGGTCTTTGTTTTTCATTGTACCATTTCAAAAACTAAGCTTCTCTCATACCTCAAAAACAGCTTTATTTTAAGGACAAAAAATTCACCAAGCTCCCCCCAAAGTCTTTTCAGGCAGAATCCTTAGAGAAGGCAGGTGCCTTTGGCTAAATTATCTCTACTCACAAACCATTCACATACATTTGCTTTAAGAAAAAAAAACCACACTACATGTCAATAGTTTGATTCCATTTTGTCTATGCAAATACCATTGATAAAAATTTCAATGGAAGTTTTCAGGGAGTGGAAGAGTTCCAAACTAGGTATTGAAAAGGGACTCAGGCATAGGATACTAATTCACCAAACTTGCCAAGAATGATCTAACCCAGTAGCCATTCAAAGGCAACTGCAAACCATCTACATGATCCCAGATAATCCCTTATACTGTATCTCTCGGATCTCATCTCCATTCTGCAGTTTACTGCATGAGGCTCCATTTGGGGCTCCAGGTTTCCCATTGCAAAAAAAGGGGGCAACTTTGTCATGCTAAATTTGCTGCATGTGAACCAAGCACTGAGCACTTGGCGAGGCAACCAGCTCCAGGAATGTTAACGACTGGAATAAACCTTTAAGGAGCGTTTCTAAAATGCACTTATTTGATACTGTTGTTCAGTTGCTGAAATTCTTTACCTCTCACAGTGGCCACAGTGGTGCTGTGAGAAAAGGTGATCACACCAAATCACATGAAAGACTCGTACTAAAAAGCAGGAGGAGCTACTCTCTCAGCCGAGGCTAAAATTCCACTTGTAACCTTATTATTATTTTGCACAAATATCACAGGTATCTTTTACAAAATACTACTCAGTGGTTTAAATTCCTTACTGGAGCCTCTCCTGAGACTGAAATGCACCACGACGCCCATCAATCTCGCCATTGCCAGACCATGTTAGAACTGGGAACAGTGACAAGTTACAGGGACTCTCTCTCCTTTTTAATCAATTCCAGGAGATTAATATGATGCACTTTTTAGCTATAGACCCTCAGAACATTATAAACTCACCGAAGAAGCCAAACTGGAATATCTCAAGTTTGGGAGATGAACAATATTTTGATGTGCCAAGGCTAATACATTATATGTTTCAAGTCTTACTATTAAGACCTGTAGCAACTGTTTTAAGAGATGAGTAGGAATGGAACAAATGGTAAATGTTTATTCAGTCATACAGTTCTGAAAGAAAACAACTGTTAATTTGCATTAGCTTGGGATCACTCAGCAGACTGCTTCTTAAGAGCTATCACCTCTCAGCAGCCCATAAAAGGGGGAGCTTTCATTTGATTTCCTCCTACCTTCTCTTGCTACATGGCACTTAATTTGGATTTATTTTCTATTCATTGCCAATATCCCACAAATCAAAAATCACTTCAGAATAGATACTATTCTTTGTCAGTTAGTTTGTGCAGGAAGTCAACAGGCTAAAAAACCTGGGGTCAATGCAGACAGATGCAGCCTCTGCTCCATCTTCCAATACAGAAAATTCTAGAATGATAAAACTTAAGGTACCTTCTGAGTCATCAAACAAATTACATTTAATATCATTTTAGTGCAATCAGGACAGTTATCCCACATAAGTGAAAGTTAAATGTCCTCTTTGTGGGCAACAGAATGTAAGCCATCTAGATGTAGGTGAACCTTTTTGTAGAGAATAGTATCCTTTGATTTCCCTGTTAATTAACCCCTCCCCCCTTATAAGGTGAAGAGAAAAGGAGGGTAGTTAACTGGGGAGAGGGGTCTGTGTCTCAGGGGTTCTGCACAGTCTTTGGCCTTTGAGCAATCTCAGAATTTTCGACATAAGATGGGATTTCTAGGGCAACTCCACTCCATGGTCTCAAGATTTTATGAGACTTTAGAAAAGCTGACTTGAGCGGAAAATCAGTTATAGGGTACTTTTTTGGAAAGCAAGACCATTTATCCTGGGCTAAAAGAGAAAAAAGATCTTAAGTAAGGAGGCTGAGGGTACAAAAAAGAAAAAAAAGGACCGAATTAGGTAAATGGTGGTAACTCCTTGGCACCTGAAGTGAGAAGGGAGACAAAGAAAATCTACCACAGTTGCACCCCAGGGAGCATGGGGTGAAGGTGTGGGACATCAGGAAAGGGCAACTGAGGAGGAAAGGAAGAGGCGATCAGATCTCGGCTTCTTCATCGGGGGTCTACTCGGCTTGCAAGGGTCTTTGTTCCCATCAGTCAGCAAAGTGATGTGGAACAAGACATGTACTGTATTTCAGAACCCAGGTCAGAAACTGGATCTCCAACAAATCAAGGGTGCTCTATCCCTAGGAAAGCACTGCATGAGATGGCCCCATGATAGAAACCTCTTCATAAGGGTCACCCACTTACCCAACCCAGATACAATGAACGTTGACTTACTATGGAGTATAAGCTTCCAATTGAAACTTCAGCCAAATGCGGTGGCGAAAAGCCACTAACACAGTGCCCTCCAGGATCTGTGCTTCTCTTTCTAAGGAAGGCACTATGGCAACTGGACACTTAGATTTAAAGCTTGGGGAGCTATCCAGTTTTGAGTTTATTTTTTCCTTAAGATTTCCACTCTGAGCCTCAACTTTGTCTGTTACTTCCTTCTGTTTCTATTCTATTTCTAGTGGGGGGATACCTGTTTTCCCTGCCTGCTTAGCAAGGCCTGAAAGGTGATACAAAACACAAGAGAGTTGAGAGGGGAAGCTCTTTCTCCTGCATTCTTATGCTGCAGTAGGGATCCTTTCTTATCCTGGGCTTTCATCAAAGGATCTTAAGTTTCACTGTTGCTCTTGATGAGGAGAAACCATTCTTTTTACTTGTAACTTTGTATGTACATACATACTCCACTCCCACTAAATTGCAACATGCAATTAGAATGAAGAGTGCCAGTGGTTGGACTAACTGTGGAGGACTGACTATGGAACCCTCCCCAAAGGTGGCACTGGGCACTATTAAAAGAGTATCTTAACATGTGCATTCCTATCATATTAAGAAATAGGGTGAATTTTATCTCAAACAAATCTGCCTGTTTTAAATCCATTAGTAATATATATATACATATATATACACATATATATATGTATATATATAGTGTGTGTGTATATATGTTTTGAACAATTAAAGTAGAAAAAAATAAAGTTTTTGGAAAAAGTGAATGCAATGGGCACTTGGCAATGTAGTCAAACTATTTGGTTTTGTGGCTATGATCTAAGGTTTAAAATACCTAGGTAAATCAGAATGGGTTTTCCTTATCCAGTACAAACACATGAATTTTAGAGCTCTCATTTATCTATTTTAATGTCATGGGACAGATATATAGAAAATAAAAATGGAAGTTCTGGCATCTTATATTAGCGAAAGGTCAAATGCTTTTTCTTGTTCTGCCTTCGATATGTTTTTTCTTTCTCTGTTTTAACATTTGAATCATCCACATAACCACAGCTCCAACTACTGGTCTCCATAGCTTTTCTAATTAATTAGTTTACGAGGTCCCTGTCTCCCTTTCCACCAGCTGCATTATCAGGCTGGACCTTTTCAATAGTAGAGCTGTGAGTCTTTAAAAACTTTGGAACTGGTGACACAGGAAGTGAAAATGAGAAGAGATGTTTGAATTGGCTAAATAGCTAAGGTTCTGAAACTGTCTTTACTTGGAACGAGGACAGCTGGCTCCGCTTCCCTCCCTTGCAGATTGAGTTCAGGCCGCTGCCTCGGTGCTCTCAGTGTCCCCTGAGACCTCACCCTCACGCACGACACAGATTGTGAGCTCCTTGAGGGAAGGACTCACATTCACCCTTGGGTGCCTGGTACATAGCAAATGCTAAAGAAGAATTTTGATGAATAATAAACAAAGCAATCCCTGCTCTGACACTAATGAATTAATCTTAGACAAGTTCCTTTATCTTTCTGAGCCTTTGCCTTCTAATCCATTAAAATGCTTTCAGTTTCCTAGAGGAATGGTTAGGCTCAAACAAAATAATGAATGTGGAAGCACTGTATAAAGGCAATAGATTACTACAGCTGTTGTTAATAATTACCATTTGGATTTATACAATAAAAACTTCACTTATTCAACAGGAGGGACAAGGGTGGTTTTTAAACGTCTCAACATTTTTCCCCCATAAGAAGCTCATAAAAATCTAGTTTTCTTAGAATTCTAAGATGTGCTGTCACACCCACACAGTCTTTTCGTATTTTGTTTATTTGTTTTCCCCCTGTCTCCTATGCCCTTTGGCCCTCAGGCCCCAACTCCAAATCAACACACAGACCTTTTCCAGGCTCTGGATCCTGCTCTGGAAGGACAGGCTGCAGTGACTGGGTTCAGACATTTTATACGCAGGCATTTTCACTGTGGCAGCGCACTTCTGCAGAAGGCGCCCTGGCTGTGCTGAGAGGTGGGCTTCTGCCGAGGGGACTAAAGGGCTGGTGGGGCCTGATCAGTGCTGCGTCCTCCATCGCCAGCACCCATGCTTCCCGACTCCCCACTCCTTCGCATCGCCTGTCCCCTCTCTGCCAGGCTGCCCGGTGGGAGGAGAAAGTTAAAATGAAGAAAGAACACTGGATACATGTAAATGACCTCTCCAGGGTTGTTTGGGAGCCACCAAGCTGGACCTAACAAAAGACACAGAATCTACCTTAAAAAACAAAACAAGAAAACACAAGAACAACTATTCAAGTATTGAAGTAATAGCTCCTCATTCCTTATGTTCAGACACTGGCAACAGAGGACTCACTGAGTTCAGACTGAATGGTGCCAGAGACTTCATAAGACAGCGTTTATCTAGTATTGAATGAGTAATTTCCACAGACAGCTGGACTATTTGAGAAGCTAAACAAGTAACTGAAACTTCAGAAACCCTGGTGAGCGTAAGTGCTACATGAGCCACATGTCCCCAATTCCCTGAAAGCACAAAGGCACCGCAGGTAAGTCCAGTGTGGGGGATTATTTTTAAGGCAGTAGAGCAATACAAACACATTGTTTGCTCTTTGTCATCTGGTTTGTCTTAATCATGAACTAAAAATTCATTTATAATGCTGTATACAAATGCCATGTTTATATCAGTATCATATGCTGCTTGCTTGAAATCGTATACATTACAATTAAGAACAGAAATTCAAGTTAATGGTCAAAGACAACCAATAACAAAACCACTAAATTCCAGTTGTCAAACATCATTTCATATGTATATTACTGTTGTTCTTAAAAAAGAGTAATTATTAAAACTAAAGCTATTCGAGCGAGTGTTTATGACTTCCTATTGAAAAGCCCAAATTACAGAGCACTCATTTCAGGTTGAAGAAAGTCGTGTGGCCGTCCCTGTGCGATGGCCTCGTGACTTTATATCCTCTTGTCAAACCTCAGCAGTTTTATTTGTGGTGATGCATGCCGGAGAAGGTTGGAGGTTAAAGTTGATAGGAGGGGCAACAGGAAAATCAACCGAGTCCTTTCAAGAGATTACAACCTTTAACATACTTGGGCCTGTCGGCAGTTTCTGCCAACTTTATAAGTCTGTGGCTGGTGGTGTTTTTAAAAACGGATTCTCAAAATCAGAGGTCAGTTGGGTCCAGTAAATGCCCTCTTACTCTGAAATAATCCTAAATGGTTAATGTATCCACAGTTTATTGCTGTAAGATTCAGTTTGTACTTAAATCTTAAAAATCTGCTTATTTTTCAAGTACCTGAGATCTTGGGAGGTGAAATGACTAACCCCCAATTCATGACATGGCTCCACAAACAGGGAAGCAGCTGTTGGAAGAGAAAAAAAAGAAAAGAAGAAAGAAAACAGAAAAAAGCAGTTCCTGCTGGATACAATTTTTGTTTGGGGTCCTGGGCAAAGAGACATTTCATTAGTGCATTGGCTCCGCCCCCCAGGAAGTGTCCAGATTCTTCCCCGCCTCACACTGAATAGAGGGAGGTATCTGACTGCAGCCTTGGTGCCAGAGCAGGGGGCTGCAACAACGTCACAAACTAAGACTCAGCAATGACTACAGAAACATCTCACTGCAGTATCTGTATTCCTCGATTTGTCATACATTGGTTTCCTTACAGGTCGTCTCAGTATTCAGCACTTCTGGTTACCTTTTATCAAATGTATATTTTGGGTCAGGCACTGTATACACCCAGGCTCAATAAATCCTCATAAGAATCCAAAAAGTTCAAATTTTACAGATGAATAAAAAGAAGAGAGAGAAAATCAAGCATCATGCTCAAAGTGACACTGATAGTGAGCAGCCAGATGGGAATCAACTTAGCCCTTCGCCCCTCCAAACCTGTGCCCTTTCTACTCATCTGTGCTGCTTCTTGGGTTGTAACTAATGATGCGAATAACTTCTAGACTATCCCCTTTCCATGCTTAAAATTTTAAAATCATCATTAGCTGGTTTTAATGCACAGCGTGGTACTACACAGCAGCAAGGAAACAAGATTCAGCATGAAACATCCTTGGGTCCTGTATTGGATCAGCATGTGGTCAGAATTGGGGTCTAATGATATCATTGGATGTTACTAATTATTAATAAAATGTTTCAGTATTTAAAGAGTTCTCTATGTCAAGGTGATTGACAGCAGTTTTATAACACTAACCGCTTGTGAAATTAAAATGATTCCAACCATAAACATTAACTCCATTCCTTTCTGTTTTTGAATGTTTTGCCTGAGTCACAGATTACAGAATTTGATGCTGAGTGGCTTGATCTCATTGGGTCTCAGCTTCCTCAGACAGAAAGTAAGGTTATATCGCTGGGCGGTCTTGGCTGGCTGTAAAAAGTTAATAAGTATAAAATATTTTTAAAATTCCCTGATTAATTCTAGTGATTATAAAGTTTTTTTTTCCTTTTCTTTTTGAGGAAAATAGAGAGACACTGACCTTTATTAATAAAAGAGGGAAAACACAACCTTGAAAAAAATTCACATACAAATGAGGGTATGGAGTGAATGGAAACCCCGGGCTCCCTGAAGCCACACACCAGCTGCCTCTTTTTTTGCAAACTCTGGTAACTGCATACAAGTGCTTTAAAAATACATTGATTTAGTAATGACCTGAAAGGCAAACTATTTTCTCACCCAGAAATGTCTGTCACTAATGTTATGAGAACTGTTAACTTTTATTTAGAGAGGTAGTATAATAAACATTTCTCAAACATTATCACTCATTGGTTAAGGTGAGGAAACACAGGTTGTCTGAAACATTTTTTAAAAATTCACTGACTGCTAAAAAACTACCAACATTTTCAAGATGTGTTTTTTATTAAAAATGCATTCCATAAACATTTCTGGTAGAAAATCTTCCAACTTTTTATAGTGCCTTGCATTCCTTTACTCACAGAGTGTCTAAATGTGCATGCATATACATATGTAATATGCAGATAACAGATACTTTCATTTGCTTTTAGTTTTTGCTATTTGACATAGATTAGGCATTAAGGGAAAGAACACATGACACCAGAAATCAGAAGCCATCAGTTCAAGTCTCTGAAAATAAGTTAGACACTAAAGAGGCAACTATTTTATTTTATTTTATTAATTTTTATCTGAGATGATACATTTTAATATCACAAAATGATTATCATCATAACTTTAGCTGCTATCTCCACCATATCACATAATTACCATTTCATTTTTGTGGTGAGAACATGTAAAGTTTATTCACTTAACAACTTTCAAGCTTATAATATAGTATTATCTATAATCACCATACTATACAATAGATCCACAGAATTGATTAATCTTTTTATATATATTTTTTGAAATGTAAAATATTTTATTTTATTTATTATTATTTTATTGTTATTCTATTACAGTTGTCCCTATTTTTCCCCCTTCAACCTCCTCTGCCCAGCCTACCCCCAGCTCCCACAGTCAATCCCTACCCTGTTGTCCATGTCCATGGGTCATTCATACATGTTCTTTGACTAGTCCCTTCTCCTCCCCCCCATTACCCTCTTCCTGCCTCCCCTCTGGCCACTGCCAATGTGTTCCATGTTCTAATGTCTCTGGTTCTATTTTGCTCATTAGTTTATTTTGTTCATTAGATTCCTTTTATAAGTGAGATCATATGGTATTTATTTTTCCAGCTGTCTGATTTCACTTATCATAATAGTCTCCAGTTCTATCCATGCTGTTGCAAAAGGTAGGAGTTCTTTCTTTCTGCTGTGTAGTATTCCATTGTGTAAACATATCACAGTTTTTTGACCCACTTATTTACTGATGGGCACTCGGGCTGTTTCTAGCACTTGGCTATTATAAACTGTGCTGTATGAACTTTGGGGTGCATAGGTTCTTTTGAATTCATGTTTTGGTATTCTTAAGATATATTCTCAGCAGTAGAATCATTGGGTCAAAAGGCAGTTCCAGTTTTGATTTTTTGAGGAAATTCCATACTGTTTTCCATAGTGGCTGCATCAGTCTGCATTCCCACTAACAGTGCTCTAGGGATCCTCTTTCTCCACAGCCTTGTCAGCACTTGTTGTTTGCTGATTTATTAATGATAGCCATTCTGACTGGTGTGAGGTGATATCTCATTGTGGTTTTAATTTGTATCTCTCTGCTGGCTAGTGGTCTTGAGCATCTTTTCATATGTCTATGGGCCATCTGCTTGTCCTCCTGAAGTGTGTCTATTCAGGTCCTTTGTCCATTTTTAATTGGATTGTTTGTCTTCCTGGTATTGAGTCATACGAGTTCTTTATATATTCTGGAGATTAACCTTTGTCCAATGTATCATTGGAAAATATATTCTCCCATATGGTTAGTTCCCATTTTGATGATGGTTTCTTTAGTCATGCAGGAGCTTTTTAATTTGATGTAGTCCCATTTTTTCCCTTTATTCCCCCTGTCCTAGGAGATATAGGGGCAAAAATATTGCTATGTGGGATATCTGAAATTCTACTGCCTATGTTGTCTGCTAGGACTTTTTGGTATCATGACTTATTTAAATCTTTTATCCATTTTGAGTTTATTTTGCTGTATGGTGTAAGATGGTGGTCTAGTTTCATTTTTTTGCATGTACCAGTCCAGTTTTCCCAAAACCATTTATTGAAGAGACTATTTTTACTCCATTTTATGCTCCTGCCCCCTTCATCAAATATTAATTGAACATAGAGACATGGGTTTATTTATGGGCTCTCTATTCTTTTCCATTGATCTATGTGGCTGTTCTTATGCCAGTACTCGGCTGTTCTGATCACAGTGGACTTGGAGTATAGTTTTGCATCAGGTATTAAGATCCCTCCACCTTTATTTTTCTTTCTCAAGATTGCTGAGGCTATTAAGGGTATTTTTTGTTTTCATATAAATTTTTGGAGTATTGTTCTATATCAGTAAAATATACCATTGGTATTTTAATAGGATTGCATTGAATCTATAGATTGTTTTGGATAGTATGGATATTTTAATGATGTTAATTCTTTCAATCCATGAACACAGTATATGCTTCCGTTTACTTGTATCTTCCTCAATTTGTTTCTTCAGTGTTCTATAGTTTTCTGAGTACAGGTCTTTTACATCCTTGGTTAAATTTATTCCTAGGTACTTTATTTTTCTTGTTGCTATAGATGAGAATTTTTTCCTATTTTCCCTTTCTGGTAGTTCATTGTTGGTATACAAAAATACCATTGGTTTCTGATATTGATTTCATATCCTGCTACTTTGCCAAATTCACTTATTAGGTTGAGTAGTTTTTTGGTTGAGACTGTAGGTTTCCTTTGTACACTGTCATGTCATCTGTAAACAATGATAGTTTTACTTCCTCCTTTCCAATTTTCACGCCTTTTATTTCTTTTTCTTGTCTGATCACTGTGGCTACAACTTCCAATACTATATTGAGTAAAAGTGGTGAAAGCAGACACCTTTGTCTTGTTCCTGATCTTAAGGGGAGAGCTTTCAGTTTTTGCCCATTGAGTATGGTGTTGGCAGTTTTCTCGTATGTGGCTTTTATTATGTTGAGGAATGCTCCCTCTGTTCCCATTTTGCTGAGTGTTTTTATCATAAATGAATGCTGGATTTTACAGTGTCTTTTGTAAAAGTGGTTTTACAGTGTTTTTTTCAGTGTCTATTGATATGATCATGTGGTTTTGTCCTTCATTTTGTTTATGTGGTGTATTATGATCATTGATTTGTGAATACAGTCCCATCCTTGCATCCCTGGGATAAATCCCACTTGATTACGGTGTATGACTTTAGCATCTATGTTCATCAGGGATACTGGCCTATAATTTTCTTTCCTTGTTGTGTCTTTACCTGGTTTTGGAATTAGGGTAATATTGGCCTCATAAAAAGAGTTTGGGAGTCTTTTCTCTTCTTGAATTTTTTTTTTGGAATAGTTTGAGAAGAAAAGGAATTAGTTCTTCTTTGAATGTTTGATAAAATTCACCCTTGAAGACATCCAGCCCAGGGCTTTTGTGTGCAAGGAGTTTTTTTGATTACTGCTTCAATTCTGTTCATTGCTATTAGCCCATTCAGGCTTTCTGCTTCTTCTTGGTACAGTTTTGGAAAATTGTATGTTTCTAGAAATTTATCCATTCACCCAGGTTGTCCAATTTCTTGGCATATCATTGTTCATATTAATTTCTTACAAGGCAACTATTTTAAATGCTACTCAATATTCTGAGTTTAACTACTTTTCTTACAAATACCCTATTTTCCAACTCAAATTTAACATAAAGAAATAAACAACACATGTCCTTAATACCCATATGTTTTCTTTTTCCATCTCTAATGAACTGCTTTCTTTTCCATTTCACACTGCAACTTCAGCAATAATCTCTCACTTGGTTTCCCTTCTATAATCTTCCCTATAATTTTTACCCTAAAACATACACACACAAAACCCAAATGAACAGACAAAACTTCTACAAACCAAATACCTCTAACTGATTTTCTACACTGTGACTTAACAGTATTTCCGAATATCAAATCTAATTGTGTCAGCAACTTGCTGTAAAAGAAAAGAAAACAAAACAAAACAAAAAAACTGTACCTAGATTGCCCCAGTGAGAATGTTGAAGTCTATTGCATCATGCAAGGCTTTTCTTAATCTAGTTCCTGTTCTTTATACTCTAATCATACTACAAATTGTTGGCAGCTTCCACTCCTTCAAGCCTCTATGCCTCTGCACATGCTGTTCCTTTGGCTCAAAACACCTTTCCCCATACCTCCATTCCTCTATTCTAAATGTGGACGTGTAAGAATTACCATCCTGAACTCTCACTCTAGCTATTCCAGGCACATCTCAATCCCAGTACTTCTCATGCTGCAATTACTGGTTTATTTGCCATAACTGCTGGCTTACTGGTCTGTATCTCCCATTAGACTTAGCTCATTGAGAACAGAAATGGTATTTTGGGAAATCTCTGTATTCATGGGCCTAGCAGAGTGCCTGGTTCATGGATGACTCTTAGGAAATTCTGCCTAGTGATCATCTGAGTGATGGAATAAAATGAATGAAAGCCTAAGGATCTATTTAAAGACATGTCTAGTAGAAATTTGATTGTGTGACAGGCAAGTCTCCTGCCTCTTATTTTAATTCCCAAACATTTAGGTGCACTTGAAAATACATAATCTCGATCTTTAAGCACATTTTTAATATGCAAAGTCGACAATCTCTAAGTAGAGTGATTTGGGGTAGATGAAAGTATGGTAGATGAAAATCCATAAGATGATTTTAATTATTTTAGAGAAAGTTCTATTATAAAACAACAACAAAAATTATTAGCCAGTAGAATTCTAACTTTTCTCCATTTCTATTTTAGAAATTAAATTTTCCTAAAAATGATGCTTTTTGTTTAGAAAGCAAATTCCATACACATATACACACAGAGCAATCTTTAGTGCTTAAAACAGTAGCAAGCATAAGAATACCTTTTGAGGGAATCTTTTAAGAGGTACATTAAAAATTAATTTGAAATATCTACTAATGAATGCAAATGCCCTGCTATGACATAATTATGAGTAGGATGTTTGCATATATTTCTGTATCTTGTGATTTGAAATTTTTAAATAAATAATATTTTAAAATAAATACAATTCACCGATATGAATCAATTCTATACTTAGCAATACTGACTAAGGGTATATAAAAACATATTCATAAAAATTTGATAGACATATGTAATTTATATCAATAATAGAATAATACTTTAGATGAAAAACTAAACTGGATAACAGTTATGTTGAAAGTTGCACAGACTCATTGTAGCTTATCTTTGTCTCCAGAAGACCACAGATATTTTTAGAAACTGGTGGTTGATATAACAATGAGGTCAGGATTGAATTATTCAGACTGTATACATACCAAAGTTGAACAAATTATTAAATAGATTTAAAAGAAGGTATAGTAAGTTGATTCAGGCCAGCATCATTTTTTATAAGTTCAGTACTTATCACAAGTGGGTGCTTAATGGAAAACAATGACACATTTGCTTATCTTTAGAGGCCTGTACTAATAACAAATGAAGTATTTAACTTAATGTAAATATCTTAGTGGTGAAAGTGAATCCCTACTTTTTACAAATGCTGGGGGAAATGCATTTTTCCCTTTAGTTTTATTATAACCCATAAGAAACTGATACTTAACTTATATGTACGTGCTGGCTGGATTGTTCCTAGGAACACTTTATCACAATCTATTCATACATATGCTCTGAAGTATGCAGACAACAAGAACACAATCTCTCATCCCCCCTTTCTGTCCGCTGGCCTGTAGACGGATACAAAGACAGTGGGAAATGATATTGCAGCTGCTCAGCTGCCTTAGGGATGTAGGAAGCTAGACATTGTGGCATTTTGGTCAACAGCCATATACCAGAAAACATCACACCACAGATATCCTATAGCCTGAATATTCAACGCCTCAAATAGCACATGGACTAAATAAGAGCTGTTTGTAAAATGGCGGCACAGTATAAAGCCACTTTCAAAGTTATTGTCTGAGTTTGAAGTGCAGAGGACTCCAGTCAGTTTGGTAGAATGCAATCCAACTCAAACATTTACTGAGATGTATTTTAGCACAATCGGTCAGAAAGAACCTCCCTGATCATTTTAGCAGGATATGAAAATAATGTGTTTATTTATTTCCTTGCATATTTTCTCTGTTTCCCACCATGATCTGAGCACCCTAAGGAGAGGGCGCACATGCGTCTTGTTCATTGCTGCATTCCTGGTGCTCAGAATAGTGAACACAGTAGGTGCTCAATGTGTCTCTGTTGAATGAGTGCTGATATTACTCTTGCCCTTGAGGAGACGTACGTCAATTAGTCTGCACTTGAAAATACTTAAGCCACATAGGTAAACAAACAATAGAAAGGCCCCAAAAGGAGCCTGTAGCACATTGGGGTCTCAGAAATCTATGAAGGTGTGAAGAAAATTGTGAGCAAGGAGTTCAGAAAATAAGTATGAATTTGCAGCTGATTTGAAACAGTTTACATGATCAACATTGAATTCAAGATTCTATTTTATTTTTACTTTCTTTCTTTGTTGGTCATTAACATCTAAAAATGTACTTTTCTCCCCTCTATATTAAGGAACACTAAAATAAGAGAAAATAATACAAACATAAAAAAATGAATTGCTTTGCATAAATTTAGAGTTCCGAAGGACATTTATGCGTTAGAACATTTCTTGATGTTAGTAAGCTTTTGTATCACATTTTGGACCATTTTATTCGTTCAGACTATATTTTATGGTTATTACATATACATTTCAACTTGTCTTATCTAGCTGGGTCCTTGATAGTGGTCCAAATAAATGAATCTACAGTTTAAATTCTTCCTTATCTAGTAGTTCATATACACAAGCTATTTTCCATAGGTACCTGGATAAGTCCTATAAAACTTTGGACATTTGGTTTCATTTACTCTTTCCCTTTCAACCCATAAAGAAACTTTTCCTGGATTAAGTACAAAATTCTGTGGTTAATATACGTATCTTTAATTATAAGGTATTCAAAAAATAAAACTGAGAGTCCTTATTTTTTTCCCAAAAAGTTCTTTCTTAGTGTTATGGGCTGAACTGTATCCTCCTAAAACTTCATATATTTAAGCCCCAATCCCCAGTACCTCAGAATGTGATCCTACTTGGAGACAGGAGTGTTATAGAGGTAGCTAGGTTAAAATGAGGTCATCAGAGTGAGCCCTAAGCCAATACAATTGGTATGTGTACTAGAAAATCTGGACATAGATATGCACAGAGGAGAGGAGTCTAAGACAGCAAGAAGACAGCCATCTGCATGCCACAGAGAAAGACCTAGCACAAACCCTTTCCTCACAGCCCTCAGAAGTAACCAGCCCTACCAACACTTTCATCTCAAGACTTCCAGCCTCCAGAACCTTACTAAAGTAAATTCTGTTGTTTAAACCACCCAGTCTGCCGTATTTTGTTAAGACAGGCCTAGCAAACTAATATGCCAAGAGTATCATGCAATTTTTTAATGTTGGTACTCTGCCAACTGAAAATATGCTTTATGATATTAAATTATCATTACAATTATTTAATAGGACAAAAAAGTAAACTTCATTTTTAAGTTTTTTAAGGTTTTTCAGACTTAAACGATTTAAACCTGGTTGAAAATATTTTAGCCTCAAAAATATCGAAGGTAAAGTTATTGTTTCTACAAGGGTCTTGTATACACAAGACCCTATGACCATATGTAGCAGAGCCATGCAGTTGAGGCCACCTCACGTGACCCCCCACCCCCTTTTTTATGATGCTACACCAATTCCTGGAGTGGTCCTAAGATAGACAATATTTTGTTTGGCCTCCTGTGTTTTTCTTTCCTTCTTTTTTCAAAAAAAAAAAAGTTAACCTCATTTAACATGGAGGAGACTAAGCATAAAAATCTGGATTTTCAGTAACGTTTGAAGAATTGGAAGATCTGTCCATACGAGGCCCACTGTATCCACATGGCCACAACAGGCTGAGATGGAGTGGTGGATGTTCCAGGTCAAAGCCTACCTGTTCTTAGGTTCACCACAGTACCCTTCCTTTAGGTTGTCTGCCTGGACCCTGTAGGCACATCACTCTGTAATCTCTGGTCCTAGGGGAGGACATCTTGGCTTTTCAATGATGGGAAGTATGGTTATGTAGGGTGCCCAGATAAACATCGTATTTGTTTCACTGTAGACAACACAGAAATGGTGGCTTAGCCCTCTCTTCCCAACCCGACTTGACTCACATCTCACCGTTTATTTGATTATCCTCTCCTACCTGTCAGTAGTCCACATAAGAGATCCCAAGAAGGTATTTCAAAGAAGACATGAGATATTAGATGCAAAAAGCGATTCTTGTTCAAGTCAATTTAAGAGATGTAGACTTAAACAATGATAAAACCTGTCTCCTTGCTATAGAACTTCTCAGAACTTTTGACATTTTAATGTAGAAGGCAGCATTTTCTAGAATCATTTGGCCATCCAACCTTTGTTTTGGGGAGCATTTTCAATAAACAGTATTCAGTGAAACTTTGACCCAGGCAAGCCTTTTTCCCATACAAAATAAAATAATTTTTTGCTAAGTAATGTGGATTTGTGTAGGAAATATAGAACTTTAGATGACTATTCAAATAGAATTTTTAAAAAGAATAATACTTTGCATAATTCACTTGGAATATCAATTTTTCAATTTTTGTTGGCTGTGGTATGTACAGAGATGGCCAACATAATGGATCTTTAAACACAATAAAATAGGTTTGTACAATTCTCCGTAATCAAAATGGAAACAGGAAGATGCATACTTATTTCCACTTGGCTCCAAGATGCCATCTTCTGCTTTACTTTAAATTTGCTAACAGTTGGAATATTTGCATAATTAATTTTGAAGCTTGATAGTTGCAAGTAACAGTTAAAATATGCATCACTGTGTGCATTTCTCATAAAGCATTTAACAAAATAATTGTAATATCATCTCCAAATCTAATAGCATATGAAACAATACCAATAATTCTTTTTTAAATGTTGGTTTTATTTCTGTAAGAAACAGCAGTGGGCTGCCTGAGAAAACAAAAGCAAGAGAGGGAGGGGACTGCCTGTCTTGTTTTTGTCAAACTAAAAGATTGAAAGACTGATGACTGTTTACTTTTATTGCATGTAGTACATCAGGTTTTTGACATTTAGAAACTTTGAAACCATCAAACACTGATAATATGAACAATTAATATTGGCATGTGATATTTACATTTTAAAATAAATTATGGTTATTAAAAATAGAGCTACTCATTTATTCGACAAATATTTATTAAGAACTTACTATATACCAGGCCCTGTTCTAGTCTACAGGATATAGCGGTAAACAAAAAGAAAAAAATTCCCACACTTGTAGAGCTTTAATTCTAGTGGCACAAACAAAATACGGGGCCGTATAAATCATGTAAGAAGGTGAAAAGAACTATATAGAAACAAAGCAAGGAAGGAAGACACAGGATGTTGGGGAGGGTCAGGCTAGGGAGAAGGTAACATGGTACCTGACTTTTGACACTGAACCACGTGTATATCCAAGAAGAGTGTTTCACTCATAGGAAACATTCAGTGCAAAGGGCCTGAGGCAGAATGTACTCGGCAAGTTAAGGAACAGGAAAGAGGCCAGAGTGGCTGACTCAGAGTGAGCAGAAACATGGTAGATGAGGTCACAGTGGTGTCCGGAGGGAACTGTGCACGGCAGTGAAGGCCAAAGTAAGAACTGCAAGATTTTTAGCAAAGGATTAACATGATCTTACTTATATTTGATGATCTGGGTGTTATGTTGAGAAAAGACTATATAGGAGCATTGAGTGGAAGCAAGAAGACCAGTTAGAAAGTTATTTCAATAATCCAGGATAGAGATAATGAAGACTTGGATCAAGTGGTAGCAGGATAGTGAAAAGTCATTGGATTCTAGATCTATTCTGAAGATAGATTCAACAGGATTTTCAGAAGATCAGAAGTGAAAGGTGGGAGAAACAAACAATAATAATTTTGCTTAGGCAGGTTACCTTGGGATAGGGAATACTTTTAGAGACATCAGAAATTCAGATTTGGCACATTGTATTTGAGATGGTTAACATATGAGCTACACTGAGATGCTGAGTAGGCAGTTGGATATATTGGTCGGACGTTCAAGGAAGAGATCCACGATGAAGACATAGCTTTTGGAAGTATTAGCACACAGATGGCATTTAAAGCCATGAAATCACCAAGAAAAAATATAGATATAGAAAAGAAGAACACAGTGAGTCTGGGACACTCCAACATTAAGAGAATTGCTTACAAGAGGGCAAACCATGAATGGAGACTGAGAGGCAGTGGCCGCTATGGCAGGGAAAAAAGTCAGAGGGCAGACACTTTAGAAATTAGATAGGATACTGTTTCAAGGAGCCACCAATAAGCTGTGTTGATGTTGCTGACAGGTCAAGAAAGAGTGAGTTCTGAGCACCAATCACTAGGTTTATTAACATGGTGATTTTGGTCATGAATGTAGTTTCAAACTATATTCTTACCTTTATTAATAAAAGTGAATTTATAGAATAATTTGGGGTACTCTAAGTGCCTCACACACCTTTACATCTTTTCTAAATAAAGTGGCCCCAGACAGTTCCCTGAATATGTTTTTCTATGTGGGTTAAATGACCTTAAATTCCTGGATACCACAGACAGATTCAGCAATGGCCACCTGATCTGTAAGCAGCCTGAGGTTGCCCAAATGGCGCACACAGTAGTCTGATCCCATAACTCCCTAGTAGGGGTGGAGAGTCATTAATTGGATAGTAAACTAGTCAGATTGTAACTAAGTGACCCAGACCTTATAATGAGGTATGAGAAACACTTGGAGAAAGGCATTTGTTCGCAAAAGCTTCATAATTCTCGAGGTAATATTTCAAGTATACAAACACAGTGGTACACAATATAAAATCTCCTGGTCTAGTTCTATTACTTCCACATGTTGGTGGCACACTTTGGCAACATAGACCATTGCAATATTTTCCAAATGCTCCTAATATAACAATAGGCTTGTGTTGGCTTCAGTCTAGACTCTAGATGAAATCACTTCATTTGAATAATTCAGAAGAAAGGCAGGTCCAAAAAATGGGCAAAAACAAGGGCAATCCTGGTAATAGTGCATGCAGGAACAAAGGCGTGAGAAAGGGCAGTGTGATGTACGCTTGTTGGGGTGGAATTAGGGAGGTACATGGAATAACATCTCAGGATAAGGCTAAAGAGGCAGGGGTCAGACTGTGGGAGGCCTTCAGTGTGCTTCAGGCTGAGGAGCCTGACTTTCCTCTGCAGGTAATGGACAACCACTGAAGACTCTGAAGAGGTTCGGATGTGTAATGAGTCTAGGCTATCAGCAGCAGAAAGTCCTTACCACCCGAGGCCTGAATGGGAGAGAAGAGGGAGAGGACAACCAAGGCTGACAGCAGCTGGAATGGAGAGGGTCGCCTGACAAGGCTGACGTGGTAGACATATGCAGTCGATCTAAGAGGACCCCAAAGTGAAGCAGCTGGAGGAATAAGTACCCGGCTGGCACTTCCTTTTCACCCTGTGGTCTCCTGCCAGTGCCTCCCACTGACTGAACCCAACAGGAAGCCAGAGGGCAAAGGACTCTTCTGATGTGGCCCATGTAAGTCAGATTTCCAGGTCACAGAACACAATAGAAGAGGTAAAGAGAAGAAACACTCAGAGGGATGTGGACCCGTGTTCTTGGAAGAGGAAGCAGTGGCAGGGTACAAGAGAAAAAGACAAAACAGGGAGGGCATGCAGTGTGGAAGACCGGAGCTTTCCTGGTTTTGAAAACGCTCCACTTCCTGGGCACTGGATCAAGAAGGTCCAGGTGAGTAGCCTTAGGCTCCTTAGCCTTTCAATCAGGAATGAAAGGAGGTTTAGGCAGGTGAGTAGGATGAAGGAGCATAACCAACTCTATACCAAAGCAGCATTGCATAGATACATGCCTAAGTGGCTTTGAAACAAAGCATGGGGGAATGTCAAGTTCTTCAGCATCAAGTGATTTGGGTGGGGAAGTAGATGCCACCAATATAAATATCAGGGTAATGGGTAATAGAAGGAAAAAAGAAATAAGCATAAGCCAAGAATAGTTTGCAAAGCATGAGGACAGCTACAATTCTGGGTAAGAAGGAAAACTGAGGAAAGTTAGAAATGTAATACGGAACCATCTTCCTCTAATGAGGGAGAGAATAAACAAAAACAGAGAGAGAAATGGGGGTGGTTAACAAAGTCATGTGTGGGAGGCTTGTCTCAGAGAAGCATGAAGCAAGGTCTTGGGGTGAGAACAAATACAGCAATGAATGTTATAAGAATTGTTTAGGGTAAATGAATAAATTTTTTTCTCTAAAAATGTTAAATATATTAACAAGCAGGGATGCTGCAATATGTGCCTCCTTCATAAGACTGAAGTTTCAATGACTAAATTCTGTGAGCAGTTGTTACCTTTCCCCCTAATACTTCCCTCAAAACCTTGCAATTTTTATTCTGCTTTGAAGGTATGGATTTCAACAGGATTAAGCCACATTATTAGCAAGTGTTCATTACTTACAAATGAACAAATATTAGGTGCTGGGAAATTACATCAAGTATAATCTCAAATAAAATAAACAATTATTCAACACAATTGTTAAAGAATGTGGCAAATATATATTAAGATAATATATTTAAAATTGACATGTTAACAGCTTAACATAAAATCTTAACATGTCTTATCATAGTCTACCAATTAGAAATAAGGTACATGACTATAAAAGATTGACTTTAAAATTTAAAAGGACCGACAGACTATATATATAGTCTTTTAAATTTTAAAGTTGATCACATAATATGCATATATATGCACATATGTATGTCTTTGGTAATTTTAGTGATTTAAAAAATTAATCTCAAATAAAAATGACTTAAAATGGTTAAAAAGTGTGTTGTATATATAAAGATAAGCATATTTAAAATACTTGATATGATAGAATCATAACATGGAAATCCTTACTTAAAATGTCTTAGTATAGTCTACCAATTAGAAATAATATGTGTATTAGTATGCAAAGATCAACGTTAAATTTTAAAAGTACAGTAAAACTATGTATCTTTGGTAATTTTAGTGATTAATGCTTTAATTAAGAGATGAGGTACGTGCAGACATATGCAATAAACTGACATAATTCATCATATTGCAAAGAATAACATGATGAATGCATATGTATATTGTGAATTATACAACACACATGCAAATCATATACTCATTATCATGCAGACATTATTTTTCCTACAGTCAAAATGCAACAAATCTTCAAGTACTACTCAATCTACTGCATGACTATTTAAGCACAAAGTAGTTTGCAGGGTCTCGTAGAATAATAATTTAAACAAGTTAATGGAAACAGAGAGCAGACATTTTAGTCACTGCATCTCTGTGTGAGCTAGACCGGAAGCCAGTCCCTATCCTACGCATCTATTGTTCCATAGTGCCACATTAAATGGGAGATTTGACTAAAATCTTTAAATATGCTGCAAAATTAATCTTTATTTTTTAAATGTTAAACACTGAATACATTGGTTATTGACTAATGGAAAAAAATAACACCACAGGTCTGGTCTGGAAGCAGTTTCTCAATGAAAGGATAATTATTTAAAAACACAACTCTTCTGGGATTGATTTGTCTTTCAATGAGGTATCCTCAAAGGATGACAATTTAAACATGAATACATTTGGTGCTAGGAAGTGGCCAGTAAACACTGTTGCCTGCATGCTTGGGAAGAGCAGACTAATACCCAAAATCTTGACAGAGGCAGAGAGGCAGAAACTAAGTTCTGTAGAACAGGCTGGAGTTATTTAAAAACAGCTACTTATCACATAGTCAGGTAACCTTCTCTATAGTTGAATGCAACTTGGAGACATGCTGTTAATTAAACTTTTTGACTGAACTCAATGGAAAATAAATGAGTTTTTTTTTTAAAATGAAAGTTAAAGAGGAAAGATCAAAGTGCTTCTGATACTCTTATTCCCGACTACACAGAATCAGTATTGTGCTCCAAGGAGACAACGTATATATGAATGTGTTAATTAAGATAAACAGTGCAAAAACCATTTTCTTTTTCTGATCATTTTGACCTCTAATGTGGGTAGGCCTTCAGTTAGTAGCAGAAAGATTACTAGATGTTCCTAACTTACAGGTGCGGTTTAGTCAGCATGTATGAAGGAGACTGAAAGGCCTTTTACACCTACTACATACATCAATGCATTAGAATTCTCATCCTTAAATCAAACCTAAAGAAAAATGTTTATAAGATTCACCATTGTGTGAATCAAATGTAATAGCTTCATGGAAGACTTTTTCTCATCTGGGATAAGAAGATAATACCCTTATAATATATTAACTTTATGAACTTTTATAACATTTTTAAGATTTCTTTAAAATGAAAAGTCTATTTTACTTTTAATTAAATCTACTTCCCAGAAAGGTCTTTAAGGCTCTATAAAGTACATTGCATTATCTTACTGCTGACAGTTCTTGAAACCACGCTTGAATGCTTTCTTTATCCTTTCGTGAACAATTGAAAGATCACATGCTAACAGACTGTGCTTTCTCTTTCCCTTGCCCTGTAATTAAGGCATTTTAATATGTTTCCTCATAGTTGTTACAAGAGCAAACTATTAAGATTCATAGACTGAGAAAACTTTGACTCCTATGATTATATAAACACATATAATATGAATTTTTCCTAATCATGGATTTGAAAAAAAAATAACAACAAAACTCCTTCAGATACAATGATTATTCTCTGGAAGGTTAAATTGAAATGGGGCTTCTTGTGTTGCTTTAATATATATGAATTATCTATTAAAATAGAAAAATACAATATATTCTTTACTACTGATAGGATAAATGATAAATTCATATTAAGAAAACATTTTTTCCAAGTCAAGGTATAGTTTAAGAGTTTGAAATCCTCATATTCTTTTACGTTGTTGCTTACAGATAAAAATACTGAATGCCCCTATAAAGATAGCAAAGTAAACACACTTTAAATCATTGAAGAATTAAGATTTTAATTTAAAACTACACTTTTTTTATTTGCAAATATACATCTAAAAATACATTTAGTTTAATATTTCTCAATTTGGGAAACTATGTTTGCAACTCAAGAAAATGCTATTGTAAACAATGATAAACAAAACAAAATATAAGACAAATACTTTAAAATTCATAAAACACAAGACTAAAATTATACACTTGCAATCTTTTTAAGTAAAAACATGCTATTGAGGAGGCTATATACTTTTTGGAGCACAAAGAGGTATGCTAATACATTTGTCATATTTTGAATAAATGTGCATAATTTCTTAGTTCTTTTCTATATTAGAAGATACCAGTTTACTACTGGGTTAAAATATTATAAGTGAATTTGATGTTAGACAATAAATGATTTTTTGGATAAACTTTGGAGATTTAAAAAGATATTTTTAGATTATACCTTATGATGTTAAAAATATTTGACAGGAAGGAAGTACATACAATGGGCTAAAGATACTTTATTCAATAAATGGTTTTGGGAAAATTGGACAGATACGTACAGAAGAAACGAAAAAAGACCACCTTTTTACACCACATACAAGAATATATTAAAAATGGATTAAAGACTTAAATCTTAGACCTGAAACCATAAATATCCTAGAAGAAAACATAGGCAGTAAAATCTTGGACATTGCTTGTAGCAGTACGTTTTCTGATATATCTCCTCAGGCAAGGGAAATAAAAGAAAAAAATTAACAAATGGGACTGCATCAAACTAAAAAAGTTATTTCACAGCAAAGAAAGTCATCAACAAAAGAAAAAGACAACCACAAAATGGGAGAACATAGTTGCTGATACATTTGATAAGGGGTTAATATCTAAAATTTATAAAGCACTTATAAAACTCAACACCAAAAAACCCAAACAACCCAATTAAAAAATGGGCAAAGGACATGAACAGACACTTCTCTAAAGAGGACATACAGATGGCCAATAGTCATATGAAAAGATGGCTATGTCGCTAACCATCAGAGAAATGCAAATTAAAACTGCAATGCAATACTACCTCACAATGGTCAGAATGGCTATCATCAATAAATCAACAAACAACCAGTGCTGGTAAGCATGTAGAGAAAGGGGAACCCTTTTGCACTGCTGGCAGGAATGCAGATTGGTATAGCCACTGTGGAAAGCAGTATGGAGTTATTTCAAAAAATTAAAAATGGAACTGCCTTATGACCTAGTGATTTCACTTCTGGCAATTTATCCAAAGAAACCCAAAATACTAATTAAATAGAATATAAGCACCCCTATGTTCATTGGAGTGTTTTTTACAATAGCCAAGATTTGGAAGCAGCCCAAGTGTCCATCAGTAGATGAGTGGATAAAACAACTACAGGACATTTATACAAAGAAGCACTACTCGGCTGTAAAAAAGAAGAAATTTTTACCCTTTGTGATAGTATGGATGGACCTGGAGAACATTTTGCTAAGTGAAATAAGCCAGTCATAGAAAGACATATACTATATAATTTCACTCATATGTGTAATCTAATGAACAAACTGAAATAACAAGCACAATAGAGAGAGACTCATAGATGGAGAACAGGATGACAGCTCTAGGGTCGGGGGGAAGGGTGGTATTGAGCAAAAAAGTAAAGGGGCTCGTGGACATGGACAGTATGGTGATTGTGGAGGGGGATAAGGAGAATAAGTGGTAATGGAAAGAATACGATTAAAATAAATTAAGAAGTAAAAATAAATTGGAAGCAAGAAACTATCAGAGTATAAGATGTTATAATTTTATACTAAAAAACAATACTTTAGACAAGATTGATATAATAATCTCCCTTACTTTTTTAGGTTTTTATTACAAAAATTTTTAAATGTATAAATATTAGAGAATTCCCACAAAATATTTATCTTGGAGATTCTATATCCTTCTTTTAAATTTCTCTCTCTCAACTTAAGTGTTTGTTTTGCTGACACATTTTAAAAGAAACCCTAGGCCCCAAGCCCCTCCACCTCTACCTCTTCTCAAGTGTATCACTTTAAAAATGGACATTTTCCTAAATAACCACAATACCTTGTTCATGCCTAACAAAATTAATAGTGATTTTTTGATATAAAGAATTCACACTGATCCATGTTCAGCCTTTCAATGACTGTCTCAAAAATTTATTTTTTCTAGTCTATTTAATGGAATTAAGAGTGTGACAAGGTCAACTACATTCAGTTATGATGTCTCCAGTTTTTCTTTTGTGGGACAATTCTTCCCTTTCCCCTTTGTACAGCCTTTGCTCTGTTGTAGAAACTGTTCTGACTTCTTTTAAAATAAACTTGGGATGTCCCTGCATGGGACACCCAAGTGCTGAAGTAAGTGCAACACTTGGCTACAAACTAAATCTGTCAAGCATTCAAATTTAGTTTTTGGCCATAAGGGGGCAAAGGGGAAAATCCTGAGACGTTTCTGCCTATTTAATGATGTGAATAACTTCTAAGAAACCCTTAAACAATTCTGCCCTTCATACTAGAGAGTCTAAAACTGTAATAATCATTTGTAAGATTTGTTTTATAACATAACTTTGATATATTGGCAGCCTGTAATACAGTTTTTATTTAATAGTGTTAATATATTTACATATAAACTAAATAATATCAAATAAGCAAATAATGTTTATTAGTTTCAAGTTTATATACTTTTCTTAGAATGTATAAAGAAATAATTGTTTTATAATCAATCTGGGAAAGAAATACAAGCTGGCATGTCTCTGAACTTTTGTTTTCATCCTTTTTAAAAAAGGATCACTGAACCAGACAGGCAGGTTTTCATTTAATTTGTGTAAAGCTTAAATATAAAGTTGAGTTACTGGTACAGTAAACCAGTTGATGGCTCTATGTTTTAAAATCCCATGTTGTACTTTTTAAGGAGAGATGCATAGAAAATTTAGGGGATTACAAAATATTAATGAAAATTACAAGTGTTAGAAAAGAGAAGATTAAACTTTTAACATATTTCCTTTGTATTAGTACTAAATAAAAATGTAAATTAACACATATAAGATTGGTTTACTCTTTCCTTGCAACAGCTTTAGCTAATAAAGCTTCAAAAAGATCAGTGATGTACAGTTTTTGAAAATCCAAAATATGAATGACTTTAAATGGAACCACATGAAGTGAATGACAGTAAAGTGATCGTAGATAAAATTACTGAACTCAAATGAAATAAATTCAAAATGAAAAGGATGAAGGGCAATTAAGTACCTATTTTGACAATCTGAAGTGGTCAAGTTTTTAAAAGTATGACACAGGAACCTTAACCTATCTATATATGAGTGATAAATGAGGCATTTTGTGTCATTACATTCCCATAAATCATTTTCTTTAACTGCTGACGGCTTTTTATCAGATCTAACCTTTTCAAGCTTCTATTAGAGTGCTAACATTTTCAACTTTGACACATGTGCAGTTTACAAATTCTGCAGCTGATTAACTCTGGACAGAAGCTCACTGGCATCGTTGTGTTCAAGTTAGGTGAAAGCCTTAGGGTCTCACAGACTCAGACACTTACATTATAATACAAAAAATCTCAATCGCTGTAAGGGGTTGGAATTTATGGTTGCTAGGTAATTGTTTTCTATTGGAAGACAAACATGGATAAGACTTCATTTTACATGAAACAGGTAACTTAGGAAATAGTAAGAAATAAAAAAGAAGAAAGAGAAAGAAAAACCCGATAGTAAGGGTTAACTTCTAATCAAGTACTATTTTATTTTTTGCTTTAAAATTATTTCTTTTGGTAATCAAATATTTTTCAAAAAATAATTACTAAACTTCAGTTTTGATGCAATCAAAACAAAGAGAAACCAAGATTAATACATTCATGGGGTGAGGGATTATGACCCCAAATAAAATATAATTTAAGTGGGACTGTAACAGTCATGGAACCATTTCAAAGTAGATTTTATGGAGAGATACTGACTCTAATTATAATATATAGCTTAACTCTCTTATAAATTCCAACATTTTAAGTGACAGGTGGTTTTGGATAATTGAACCAATCGACTCAGTTGAAAAATTAAAAAAATGAGAACTTCTCTTATTTCTCCTACTTTTCAAACAGTGTTGAAACTATAAAAACAAAGCACATAAAAGGTAATTCAGTTTCTGTTGAAGCTATACTCAGTGTTAGATTACAACTCATCATAGAATGTCCTTTATACATAAATAATATACTACTTACTACCAACATGAAACATCCAAAACATTTATCACATGAAACTTTAAAACTAACAAATATTAGTTTATTGATAATATAGAAGGAAATAAGGTAAATATTTGTAAGTTGAAAGCTTCTACATTGCAGACAAACAGGAAATCAAGACCACAATATTTTTAATTTTAATGGTCCTAATTTCTTAGTAGAAGAGTCAACTATCAATACAAGAGTTGAACTTGACAGTTCCAGGGATTTTGATGATTATCACAAAACCGTGTGGGTAGATATCATGTGTATGTCAGTTTACTTAGATAAAATGCACACACATAAATACATTTGAGTAGATGTGAGTTTGTGAGGACAAGGATATCAAAAAAACTTATTTAGAAAATATAATTGACACAGACCTTGACATAAAGCTAAAGTTTATTAAAAATACTGTCTTTGGCAATAACGACAAAAGAGAACAAACCTTGATACTGGCTGTTTGACCACCAGAAGTCCGCTGCTTCAAACAGTACTAGTTTTGATAAGAACTACTAGCCATCAAACTTAAATAATAAAACCTAAAGAGACAGACTAAAGGTACTAACGTAAAAATGTTTACAAGGGAACCTCCTATGGCAGATTGTCTCTTGTTGATAAATGAAAAATCTTAGAAAAATAGTGGGGGAAGGACTTTTTCTAGCACCGCAACCCACACGGTCTCATCAAATCACCATCACAGATTCTGAGGCCTACCAAAGACAAATTAAAAACTTCTTTATTTCACTAATAATGTCACTCATCACAAGAGCTGGGCAGTTACACTTTGACAATTCAGATGTAAATCCTGGGTTGCCTATGAGTATTCATGACAAAGGCATATTTATCATTTAAAACAAAAGGACATGACTTCTTGGTGTTCATATCAAAGCCCAGTGATGGATGAGGCCATGCTAATCAAAAGACAGACTAGAAAGAACACAGATGTTTGCTACTTGGATTAAGAAAAGACTATTCCCCCTCCAAAAACTTCCCCAATGTGCTTATTTCAAACTGTTTTAAATGTGTAATTTTACATAGATATCTAAAAGTTAAATATTTCCAACTATAGTTGTTTTAATATAACAAACATCAGGGGGTTTTTTTCAACTTCAAATTATAGAAGCAAAATTCCTGAAACCAAGAAAAGGTCAAACTACCACAGAGTAATAGTTCCTCAGATGTAACTTGTAGAAGGAGTCCCACAGTTGGTGTTCTCTTTCTCAATTCTTAATGTTCAATCCAGAAAATGAAGAGAAAGAAAGCCTACCATCCCACACTTCTACAGATAGCAAAAGGGTGAGCTGAAATCAATGTTAGGAACTACAGGGTGGGCAAGGTTTAAGACATTTTTACTGTATTTGTTTCTGATCTCTGTGTCTTTGATTTTCATTCCAACTGCTTTTCAAGTTGAAAGGCATTTAAAAATAGTTATTGTCCATATTGTAGCTTCTTTAAAGCCTTAAACACAATGAATTCTGGTGATTTTAGCATTTGTCACTATTTCGGATGAGAGAGACAAAAAATAAGTGCGGCATTAAAAAGACAAAGGTATTTACAGCTGGAGCTATTGATAGCACTTCCTCCCATTCCACTGATGAGGAGCTATCATCAGGGCTGGCTAATAGAAATCCAATTTACAAGGCCCTGCTCATTGGAGTGCCTTTCAAGATGCACAGGATTGGTTACCCTTTAGACCTGCAAACAAATGCCTGCTCTTCCAAAGAAGAACAGAAGTATTTCAACATTGGTTCTTGGGAGGTGATCATTGCAGGGTCACCTTGAAGAAGTGTGATGATGGGGGATGAGGAAAGCCTACTGTGTAACTCATCTGTTTCCTGCCAGTTTTCCCTGCTGCTCTTCAACAACAGTGAAGCACACTTGTTGTTGATAAATTTTTAATAGAGTGGTATGTGTCCAAAACAAAACACAACACAACATGAAGCCATATATGGGAGGAAGGAATTACTTATGCATTAAGAGAAAGTTAGGATAGTTTTGTGTCACCGGGTGAAAAGCTAGGCTGGCAGCTGATACGCACATTTCCCCTCTTGGTAGGATCACCTTCCTCTCAAAATGATGGGTACATCAAAATCACCGTGATCTCTCTTTGTTCCTATATCTTTTGTACTTCTTGTGTGGAAAATCTATACAACATTAAATTGCCGCTGGCATTAGGCCTGCAAGGTCATTTCGTTTACACCACCGAGGTACATCTATACTTACCAGAGTTTACTTTTCACTAGTTAAAGTAATCATTACATGTCCCACTTAAAATATATACCTGCTTCTCTCAGAGGAAATTAAAAGTTGAATATTTCAGAGGGCTTACCACTCAATATATTAAGAGGTGTTATAGAATAACAAAAATCTTTCACCTTTTGGCCCTTTTATGAAAAATTTACTGGGCGCCTAATATATTTAATATTCAGTAGCATGTGAGAATAATTTTTATGCAACTCCGATAGTTAGAAAGATAGATAACTCAATTATTAGATCATCTATCAAAATATTCAGATGTATAAGAGGCTACTAAAAAGATTGATGACTGAGAAAGTCCACTGATTCTCTAGCCATCATATTCATGCATTTGGCCAGACAACATTTTTCGCTGCCTTCACAAGCAAGCTTCATTACCCATCACTCCACTGAAAAGAGTTTATTATGAGGCTGCCATCTTGGCAAGACTATTATTTAGATGATAAATGCTGAGGGGGAAAAAGTGTGTCTACTTTTTTTTTTTAGGAAAAAGATGAGCTTTTCTGACAGATAAAACAAACAGCATCTACATTTCTAATTAACTTAAATTTGGCAGATACAAATATAGGTCAGTTAAACCTATGATGTTATCCTCTGTCTGAATTTTACCCTTAATTTGTAAAATGTAAATTAACTAATTAGAAGAAAAACAGGATGATATGTGACAAAATGCTTCAGCTGGGTCTTTGCTTCCTGACATTTATGATCAACTATAATAAATTATTGCCTTTTTAAATAATTGATAGAATACATATATTTTTTTCTCACCACAATGGAAGAAATTTTACCAAGAATTTATAAAAGGAGGCCAGGAACTTAGTAGAACAACAGAACTCTGTGGTGTACTTTCTGACAAAAAAATGTATATGAAAATGCCGTAATATTAGAAGCAATTGGGTTAATTTATGCCTGTGTATCTAGGGTGAATTTAAAGGAAAAAAGTGTGTAGACATTAAGTCACTGGTAAACCCAGTAAAAACATCAGGACCTAACCCTTCCCCTGTCATTTCAAATGGATCTGCTGTGTACTCAAGCAATTAGTGACAACAGTGTGTGTGTGGGTGTACATGTGTGCCTGGATGTTATGGGGGAGGAGGGGTTACAACATTACAAGAGGAATGAGAAAAGAGGAAAGAATTTGACCACTTGAGTTTCAGCAAGAAAACCTGTCATTGTTAAGTAAAACTAATCCATGTAATAGTTAAGTGAAAAGAGGTTTTCAACTATTCCTATGTAGATAAAGATACGACATTGGGAAGTACATCTGTAATGCTGGATACAGGCATCAGTTAAACATTACACAGATCCTGAAAGGTGAGGCCTGTGGGGGTGGCCACGCTGCGGCACATGGGAGTGTGTGTGACCAGGCCCCGGGCAGGCAGAGCATGATCGGGCTGTCAGTTTTCATAGCGCGCAAACTCAGAGGCCTAATCAGAATGAGGAATACCAGGAAATTGGAGCTGAAGCCTTGTGGCAACCGAGATGGGAGCTGAATGTGCTTTGTACTGAGGATCAGTTTCCAGGGACAATACATCATTTGAAAAAGTGGGGAAAATAGAAACAGAAACAATTCAAACAAAGGTGTATGAAGTCCAGAATTCTACTGGAAAGGTCAAAAGTAATGTAAAATAGGTGAATATTTAAACAATTAAGTACATCAAGATTTCACTCCTAATTTTAGATATTCCACTAAAATACTTCACTTGGATAAAAGTATCTTAATTTAGCAGAGAGTTATCATACTTGGAAATGACATGATTGAAATACTTGAATACTCCTTTTTCCAATATTTATGACAAATACATAAAGTTTCTAGATTTTGCAAAGTGCAATCTTGGCACTTGAGAACATTTTTACACTTATTTTATATTTTCTAGTTGTGAAGACAGCAAGAAAAATCTTACTGAATAGCTGCTCCTGATGAATAAGTATTTAGCTTATTATGTTTATAATTTAGAAACTCATTAATAGAAAACATTTTTCTTTGCATCTCTATATCACCAAGATATTGCATTAAAAAATAATATGGGTAACTAGTCAAAGTTCTACTAGTATATAAATCTAACACAGAATATATTTATACATGACAGAAAATTCTCTTGACAGCTGTCTGGCCTCCACCTAACTCTTCAACCTTTCAACACCTGATATACCTCTGAGGCAGTGATTTCAAAAGCCATCAAAGATTTACCTTTATGTACACTAACTTCACACTTTAGAAGTCATTTTCAAACTTCGAACTCCAAAGAACTGATCTCTATCACAAAGCTAAACACTGTAAAACAGCATCGAGACCTCTTTGTCTGTTTATTTTTTCTCTTTCAAGCATTAATGATCACCATTCATGTTTGTCTTTTTGAAAAATGAATTTAATTTCTTTAATTAAAAGCCTTAATAGTTCCAAGTAATGTCTCAGCAATCATTTACGTTCATGTAAAATTTTAAATATTTCTGTATTGAAGGCAGTGTGTTCCATGATTGAGTGTGCTTACCTGTGAAGGGATAGAAAGGCAAAGAGCATAACGCAATGAGTGTTGGGTAATCTGACCACACCAGAGTCCCTCCATATTGCAGGGAGGTCAGATCCTCTTGGCACTGTAGTGGTGTGTCAAAATACATCAGGCCATCATACGGCAGGAAGAAGAATGACCTTTAAATTCTTTATGTTTGGGCAGCTGATAGAGCTTTGGACGTGGGGGTATGCATGAATGGTTTTCCAAAATGCTTGAAAAAGGCAATTCCCAAGGTTTCTTTCAAGTGTGATTGTTAAAAGCCCTGGGTTCCTACATTTTGCTACAACTTTCTAAACCCTTGTAATTCATTATGGGAACTGATGTTAGATTAACAACTATCAATACTCCAAATAATCAGATTCAATGCAACTAGACTAAAATTACCTTACAAATGTTTAAATGTGAGAGATGCAGGTTGGGAGGCAGTCAATTTAGAAATAGTTTTATTCACTCTAATAATAATACTTATTGTTAATCAATTCTTTAAACCTCATTATG
Organism: Phyllostomus hastatus; assembly: GCF_019186645.2. NCBI lineage: Eukaryota > Metazoa > Chordata > Mammalia > Chiroptera > Phyllostomidae > Phyllostomus > Phyllostomus hastatus. The sequence goes on along the minus strand of NW_025334033.1, from coordinate 5,423,282 downwards.
GCTGTGATATCACAGTTGTTTTCTTTCTTTTCCTGTCCATAAAAATAAGTATTTCTCTACTTTTCCCATATATGAAAACTTGCTTTGCTTATTTATACTGAGGATAAACCCTAACTCAATCTATGATCCACCACTTAGACTTCTATCACATAACCCAGTAGTCTTTGGACGTGGTGGAACATGGCAACTAAAGTTATTACTAACTTACATTATTTTATACTCTCAGGTCTTAGCATCAACAATAGCATCATCGTTCTTCCCATTACCAAATATCAAAACCTCCAAGTTATATTTGTTCCACACCTATGACATTGAGATGCTTACCAGGTTCTGTAAATACTGTCTTTGTTATCTGTATGTCTATACAGATAACAAAGTCTCCTTCCTTTTCCACTACCACTGCTATCATTTACAAATTAATGGATTATTTCAATATGGACAACTATGTTAGCAATGGTGGTCCTATCCCCAACTTCTTGTTTCTGTCCACTCTAAGCACTGCTACCGGAATATCCATTCTAAAGTTAAGTTTTGATTGTGCCACTCTTCTAATTAAGAATCTCTCCTAGCTTTCCAGCTCTGTGACCTTAACCCGGGCATGTAACATTACTATGGCTTTCTCATATGAAATCACTTTCTCATATGAAATGAGGATGAGATACTAGTATCTACCTCACAAGACTGTTATGTGAATCAAAAAGGATAATACATGTACATGTACTTAAACCAGTGTGCTGGACATAGTTGGTGCTCTGTGTTAGTTAGGTTTGTAATCTATGTAAAAGCTGTTTCCTACTAGGTTGAATTAAATTCCTTGAAGGCAAAGTTAGATTTTGTTCATTTTTGTATGCTCTGAAATGCATAATATGCTGCCTCTTCCTAGAAGGAACTAAATATCTACTGAATGTAGTTATATATCTGTGTAACTACTGAAGGACCACTTTGCTAGATGTGTTGAATTAGGGATATGTAGTGGTAAAAATATTCATGTCACATTAAATAAAAAAAGACAATAGGAATGAGGAAGTATTTGGGGCTAGTGATGAGTTCAATATGGTATTGCACACAACTAGTGATTTCATTTTCACCACTTTCATAAGATATCAAGGATGGCTGTGATGAGCTTTATTAATTAAAAATATCCCCTTAATAAAGGAATTATGCATGAATTTTGAATTTATGATAATTTGGAATGAGCTGCCATAGATGCTATAGGACTGAATTGAAAATGGACAGGTAGTGGAACTTCCAGCCAAGATGGAGGCATAGGTAGACACACTGTGCCTCCTTGCACAACCAAAAGGACAACAACAATTTAAAAACAAAAAACAACCAGAACTGACAGAAAATAAAACTGTATGGAAGTCTGACAACCAAGGAGTTAAAGAAGAAACATTCATCCAGACCAGTAGGAGGGTGGAGATCAGCAACTGGGCGGAGAGGACTCCTGGCAAAGCAGAGGTGGAGGACCGAGGTGGGCAAGGCAGCAGCTGACAGACCCCACGAGGCAGCAGCTGGTGGAGCAGGTGGTCCCACATTCCCGTGCAGTTAAACTGAGAGGAACACCTGGGCAGAGAGACAGGCTCCATCCCTCACTACGTAACAGGTGCATAAAGACAAAAAAAAATGGCCCAAATAAAAGAACAGATCAAAGCCCCAGAAAAAATACAACTAAGTGACGAAGAGGTAGCCAATCTATCAGATGCACAGTTCAAAACCCTGGTAATCAGGATACTCACAGAATTGGTTGAATTTGGTCGCAAATTAGATGAAAAAAATGAAGGCTATGCTAAGTGAAATAAAGAAAAATGCACAGAGAACCAATAGTGATGGGAAGGAAACTTGGACTCAAATCAATGGAGTGGACCAGAAGGAAGAAAGAAACATCCAACCAGAAAAGAATGAAGAAACAAGAATTCAAAAAAATGAGGAGAGGTTTAGGAACCTCCAGAACATCTTCAAACATTCCAACATCTGAATTATAGGGGTACCAGAAGGAGAAGAGGTAGAGCAACAAATTGAAAACTTATTTGAACAAATAATGAAGGAGAACTTCCCCAATCTTGCAAAGGAAATAGACTTCCAGGAAATCCAGGAAGCTCAGAGAGTCCCAAAGAAGTTGGACCCAAGAAGTAACACACCAAGGCACATCATAATTATATTACCCAAGACTAAAAATAAGGTGAGAATCTTAAAAGCAGCAAGAGATAAGGAGATAGTTACCTACAAAGGAGTTCCCACAGGACTGTCAACTGATTTCTCAAAAGAGATCTACAGGCAAGAAGGGGCTGGAAAGAAGTGTTCTAAGTCATGAAAGGCAAGGACCTACATCCAAGATTACTCTCTCCAGCAAAGCTTTCATTTAGAATGGAAGGGCAGGTAAAGTACTTCTCAGATAAGGTCAAGTTAAAGGAGATCAATATCACCAAGCCCTTATTTTATGAAATGTTAAAGGGACTTACCTAAGAAAAAGAAGATAAAAAATACGAACAGTAAAGTGACAGCAAACACACAATTATTAACAAGCACACCAAAAACAAAAGCAAACTAAGCAAACAACTAGAACAGGAACAGAACCACAGAAATGGAGATCACATGGAGGGTTATTAACAAGGGAGTGGGAGAGGGAAAGATGGGGAAAAGGTAAAGAGAATAAATAGCAAAGATGGTAGATAGAAAATAGACAGGGGGAGGGTAAGAATAGTATAGGAAATGTAGAAGCCAAATAACTTATATGTATGACCCATGGGCATGAACTAAAGGGGGAAATGTGGATGGGAAGGGGTGTGTAGGGTGGAGGGGAATGAAGGGGGGGGATGGGACAACTGTTAGCATAATCAATAAAATATATTAAAAAAGCCCTGGCTGGTGTGGGTCAGTGGATTGAGCGCAGGCTGTGAACCAAAGTGTCGCAGGTTCGATTCCCAGTAAGGGCACACGTCTGGGTTGCAGGCCACGGCCCCCAGCAACCGCACATTGATGTTTCTCTCTCTCTCTTTCTCCCTCCCTTCCCTCTCTAAAAATAAATAAATAAAATCTTAAAAAAATATTTAAAAAAAAGAAAATGGAGAGGTAGTGATGGTTAGCAAAGCAGCCAGCTACAAAATGGTAAAAAATGGCAAAAGGAATACATAAGGGGAAGCAGAAAAAGGTTAACTTTTCTGGTATAATCCTTCTATAAAAATAAGGGTGAATAAGACATAGGAAACATCCTGATGTTAGTAATTAAAGTTGGAAAGGGAGTAAAACAAGAGAATGGAATGAACTCATATCATAAGAATAAACTAAGAATGCAAAGAAGAGAACAAGAAAAACACAAAAGAATATAAATGCCTTGTGTCAATAGAAAAATGGAATTCATAGAAGTTCAGTTTTTACATGAACATGACTTCAGAGTCCATAGACATTAGAAATAAAGAATGTTGTCCATTGCTATTATGTATCTATATAGATTTCTGTTTTATGAGGAGGGTATGAGATATATTGACTGTATTTGTGGCTCATTTTCCATACTCCCCATGAGTGAGAAGAGAGTGAGCAAGGGCAAACTAGGGCAATGCAGCTTCATCACCTATAAAGCTCTAATCCCAGGAGACTTTTGAATGATATCTAATAGCAGAAGATATTAAAAATGGGGGAATGTGCCTCTTATATGGTGAAGGAGAGAAGAGGGAGAGAAGGGGCATAACTGGCATTGACAGGGCTCTCTCTCACCACAGATGGCCAGCTTTATCCTAGTTCAAAGTGAGTGTCATCAAAACAGGACCACCGGAAGCTGGTTTCTTACAGCCATAGGCTGTTAAGGCCAATCTTTAGCCTTAAACATACCAAAAGCCTTCCCTTTTGTTGATCAAAGAGTAGTGACTGAAAATCCCATTCCAACTTTCAGGAGTCTGGGAGAAAGAGAATATATGGATGTCTGATTGAAAGAGGGATACTACAAGAAAGAAACCTGAAGGGTTTGAATAGTACTCTCATCGATCATTCTATTCATAGCTGATGTTTAAGAAAATTTGTTTAGGGTGACTATGAAGTCTATAAATTAAACAGCATAAACAAGATTACAGGATTAATGTTGAACAAGATCAACTGGTTTACAATGTGTTAAATTATGTGTTAAAAATCATAATTGAGAGATATCTACTTGAGGGAAAGATAGGATAATAAGGATTAAATTTATTCTCTTACCAGAAATAACTTAAAAACCAAACAAAATAAGATGATGGTCGACATCAAGCGGTGAGGGACAGTGATATCTGAGTGATGAGAAATAAAAGAGGTGGGCTCTTTGATTGCCCCAGCATGCTACCTGGAGAGTTTTCAGGCAGCAAGGTGGGGAGGAGGAACCTCGATGAAACCCAGTGTTCTCTGAGTTGAGAGACACCGCTGAAAGAATGGGAAGACCAGGCAGTTAGTCATTAAACAAACCTCAAGAACTGTAAAACAATTCGTTTGTTTCTGACCTCAATGGAATTAAAGTAGAAACCAGTAACAGCAAGATATGTAAATTTTTTCCAAATATTTAGGAACAAAATGGCATACCACTTAATAGCTTATGAATCAAAGAAGAAATGAAAAGAATAATTGGTGTTTGGAACCAAATGAAGATGAAAACATATAATATTTTGTGAAATATAGTAGTTTAAAACAAATTTACAGCACTTCCTATATTGGAAAAGAAGAATGGTTTCAAATCAATAACTTCATCTTTCCACCATAGGAAACTAGGAAAAGAAGAACAAATGAAATGGAAGCTAAAGAAAAGAGAAGAGATTAGAGTAAATCAATAAAAGAGAAAAAAGAAAATCAATAGAAAAAATCAATAAAACTAAAAATTGGTTCTTTCAGAAGACCAATAAAATTGATAAACCTCTAGGCAGAGTGATATGGGGGAAAAACACAAAATTATCAATATCGGGAAAGAGAAAAGTGACATCACTACAGATGCTACAGATAGTAAGAGCAGAAAGAAACACTTTGAACAAGTTTATGACAACACATTCCAGAACTTAGAAAAAATGAACAAAGTCTTTGAAAGATGCAAATTACCAAAGTTCACTCAAGAAAAAAATTAGACAGCCTTAATTCCTATATCATTTTTTTTGCCTTGAAATTTAGAAACAAATTTTATTTAGATTGGAAACATAATTCCTAAAGTATTGACTTTAACAAACTGTGGCTACACAATAATGCATTGTTTTTTCCATGCTAGAACATGCATTATCAAATACAAAAACCATGAGACAAACTACTATCCTCAACAATTTGAGCAAAGATAGAATCCCTACTGAACAACACAGATGCTCTTGCAAAGGATGGGCCATTTTACTTCAAGCACAATAAAAAAGAAAAAAAGAGCACAAATGCATGGGTTTTCAGGTACACACATCAGAGTGAACTTTTTGCACTAGGAATCAGGGCACTTTATTACATAGCATTAACATCTAATTTGAAAATTGTGTAGTGTCAAAAAGATAGAACCCACCAGCATTCAACAATGTTGTCAGTGAGGCAAGAAAATGTTCTACTGAATGTTTCTTCTTTGTCTAATTACTGCATACACTGGTAGCAACTTTGAAATGAGAAAAGGAACTTGCACTCCTTTTATTTTCCATTTAAAACAAAACAGAAAAACTGAGACATAAGCCCTGGTATATATTACCATTTTTAAAGAATATCCCTTGTACAAGAAAAGACTAAAACCAAAGACTGTTTATAGATACCAGACATAATAAGTGAATGATGAGTAGACCCTCACAAGGCTTTGTGGTGGTACTCAGCAGAAACCACTTTGTAATCACTGACAGTAAACACATGCAACATTCTTTGCCAGATATTTTAGGAAATCATACAAATAGGGCAACAATAATGCAAGGCTCTTTTCATGAAGGGGCGTATATGCCATCATTGCTCCAATTCTTATGAATAATCTCAGTAGGTGTGGCACTCCATTACCCTGGGACATTGGCACATCAGGCTGAGCCAAGAGAAGTTCAGCATACTGGGGCCTCTCAAATTTGTAGAGCAACTGAGTGCCCAGCATCATGTTGAAGTATTTTTTCATTCCAGCAATAACTTTATTCGCTACATATTCCTTATTGTCGATATTCCCTTGTGATTTCCTGCAGCTTGCATACTCCTCTAGAATGGCATCCATGTTTTTCTTAGCAAGGAGTTGAAACAGCTGCTTCTGCCTGGTAAGTCTCAGGCCTCAGTAAGCTGTCATTTTAATTCTTCAGGGAGCTTCACTTTAACTTCCACTCTATTCTTAAATGTCTCCTTGCTTTCAACAGTGGGGTCAGCTCTGACCCTTTTCCTTGCAGGTGGCCAAGAGGTTTCACTGCTACTGCCATCATGTCCATTTCCAGGAGCCTTCTGCTGTGTTTTCTTGTCTTCCTCAGGGATCCTGAAGGGGGGTTATCTGCAGAGTGACCCTTCACCCACCTACCCTTCTGCCTGGGAGAGGTGCTTCCGAATTCTTCTGCTGTGGACCAGCTGTCTTCTTTCCTAAGGAGGGCCCTCTCATCTTACTTCTCTGCATGTTGCTTCGAGGTGTTTTTTTGAAGTTGTCTTCTTCAGATTGCCGTCACGAGTGAGAACCCTGCTTTCTGGAACTCATTCAACCCTGTTTTTATTTCAATCAATAATCCTTTTCCTTCTTGCTCTTCCAAGAACTCCTAGTGTTTTCTCAGATGGAATCTTACAGATCTCCTGGGATGGTCTGGAAGGATGAGATGGGAGACAAAACCCAAGATTCTGTAATCAGGATCAGATCTTCTGATCCCTACTATACAGCAGACTTAGCTTTTCTGGTAATGGCCAGCAGCCAACGTGTGATCACTGCTGTCCCTTCAAAAGCCATAGTCCCTGTATCTTTTAAAGAAACTGATTTTGTAGTTAGAAACCTTCCAACAAGAAAACAGGCCCTGATGGCTTGACTGGGGAATTCTATCTAACATTTAAGGAGAAAATAATAACAATTTTATATAAACTTTTCTAGAACATTGAAGAAGAGGGAATACTTCTCAACTTGTACTATGAGGCCAGCATTACTCTAATATCAAAACAAGACAAAGACTTAAAAAAAAAGGAAAAATAAATCACAGACCATTATCACTCGTGAACATATATGTAAAAATTCTTAACAAATTTTTAGCCAATCCGATCTAACAAAATGTACAAAGATATTGCTTCCTAAACAAGTAAGGTTCATCCCAAGAATGCAAGGTTGGTATGACTTTCAATAATCAATCACTGTAATTCGCCACATTAACAGATTTATAAAAGAATACCCAAGTGACCATCTTAATAGATGCATAAAAAGCATTTGGCAAAATCCAAACTCCATTTTTGATAAAAACTCGCACCAAACTAGGAACACAAGCAAGTTTCCTCAATCTGATAAAGGTCAGTTAGAACACCTGTGGCAAATATTATTTTTAATGATGAAAGATTGAACACCTTTCCCCCAAGATCAGAAACAAGGTAACAATGTACACTCTCACTGCTATTGACCTTTGTGTAGGAGATTTGAGACAGTGCCATTAATGAAAAAAAGAACAACAACAAAAAAAGAAGACAAAGAAGAAGCACTCAAGTTGGAAAAAGGAGTAAAACTGTCTTTATTCACAAATAACATGACTGTCTATATAGAATATCCTATGACATCTACCAAAGTATTAATAAATGAATTTTACACAGTTGTAAGATGAGGTAAGGTCAATATATGAAAGCAACTGTATTCCTTTACAGTAACATGGACATCTGGAAATTTAAACAAAAGCTACCATTTCCAATAGAATCAGGAAATATAAAATTTCTAGGGGATCAATCTGACAAAAAATTGAGATAGATAGAGATAGATATGTAAAATGAAAACTATAAGGCATTTCTGAGAAAAATATTAAAAGACCTAAATAAATGGAGAGATACAATGTTCATGGATCAGAACTCAATGTCAATTAAGATATCAATTCTTCCCAAATTGATCTATAAATTCAATATGATCCCAATCAGAATACCAGCAAAAATTTTAGGAATTTTAGTCCTGGCTCAGTGGATTGAGCACAGGCTACGAACCAAAGTGTCACAGGTTCGATTCCCAGTCAGGGTACATGCCTGGGTTGCAGGCCATGACCCTCAGCAACCACACATTGATGTTTCTCTTTCTCTTTCTCCCTTTTTTCCCTCTCTGAAAATAAATAAATAAAATCTAAAAAAAAAAATTTAGGACTTTTTAATGATGATTCTAAAATTCATATGGTAGTGTAAAGGGCCTATAATAGGCAAAAATAACATTAAAAATAAAGTTGGAGAAGTTAATATTATCTCCATTCAAAATTATAATGTTACAGTCATCAAGACAATGTAGAACTGATATAAAGATAGACAAATTCATTAACAGAATAAAATAAAGAATTCAGAAAAAGGCACACACATGCATGGTCAATTGTTTTTTGACAAAGGTACAAAGGCCATTTAGTAGTAACAGGACAGTCTTTCCAGCAAATGGTTCTGACACTATTGGATATCCATACATGCAAGAAAATGAACTTTGATCCATATATCACACCATATATAAAATATACTAAAATGTAAATTTAAAATCATAAACATTTTAAAAGACAAAAAGGGGAAAGTCTTTGTGATTTCTTTAGCTCTTTAAATCTTTAAGATGTCTTAGAAGTGATATCAAAGGCAAAATCCATAAAAGTAAAATATTGATAAAATAGACTTCATTAAAAATTTCTGATCTTTGAAAACCACTGTTAAGAGAATGGAAACACAAGCCACACACTGGAAGACAGTGTTTCATACCTGACCACATATCAGACAAATGACTTAATGCAGAATATTTTTAAAATTATGGAAATCAATAATAAGAAAACACTTAAAAAATAAGACAAAGTTTGGAACAGACACTTCCCCACAGAGACAAACAGGTAGAAAAAAGCATATGAAAAGATTCTCAGTACTATTTGTCATGACTGAAATACAGATTAAAAAAAATCACATTGAGACACTGTTACACAAATATCAGAAAGTCTGAAGTTAAAAAGACTGACCATACCAAGTGATGAGGAAGATGGGAAGCACCTGAAACTGATAAACTACTGATGGGAATGTAGAGGTGGTACAACCACTCTGGAAAACAGTTTAGTCTTTTCATAAAAAGGCCCCTGTGCACTTATCATATGTCCCAACCATTCCATTCCTAGGTGTCTGCCGTGAGAAGTAAAACCATACAAAAATTTCTACATGACCCCATATAGGAGTTTTATATCTAATAGCTAGAACAAAAAGCAACCTATATGTCCTTCCACAGGTGCACAAATAGTGGCATAGCTACTCAAATGAATACGTCTTAGCAATAAAAAAATGAACTATTGATGTAGTTAACAACATGAATAAATACTGAAAAGCTATGCTGAGTAAAAAAGCTAAACAAAACAATACATGCTGTGTGATTCCATTTACAGGAAATACTGGAAAATATAGACTAACCTATAGTGAGAGAAAGCAGATCAGTGGTTGCCTACATTCAGGGAGAACTAAAGGAAATGAGAGGAAGGGTTACAAAGGGGTACAGGGAACTTTTGGAGGTGGTAGGTATATGCTCACTGCTGATAGCTTTTTGAGTTTGTACACATGTCAAATCTTGTTAAATTGTACACTTTAAATATGTACACTTTATTGTATATCAATTATATCTCAGTAAAACTATTTATAAAACATTGTTATTTACTAAATTAGACTTACTTTTTAACATGCTTTTTTTTTCTGTACCACATACAAAAAATATCTCTCTGGTTTTGTGACTTTCAAATACAACAATTAGGGGTTATTTTTTACTTTTATTTTTTTAAAGTATATTTTATTTATTATGCTATCAGAGTTGTCCAATTATTTTCTTTTCTTTATTCCCCTCTGCCCTGTACCCCACCTCACACCAGCATTACCCCCCATAGTTCACATCCATGGGCCATACATATAAGTTCTTAGGCTTCTCCATTTCTTATACTATTCTTAACCTCCCCCTGTCTATTTTATATGTACTATTTATGCTTCTTATTCCCTGTACCTTTCCCCATTTCTTTCCCCTTCCTCTCCCCACTGATAACCATGTGATCTCCATTTATGTGATTCTGTTCCTTTTTTAGTTGTTTGCTTAGTTTGCTTTTGTTTTTGTTTTAGGTTTGGTTGTTGATAGTTGTGAGTTTGTTGTAATTTTACTGTTCATATTTTTTATCTTCTTCTTCTTCTTAAATAAGTCCCTTTAACATTTCATATAAAAAGGGCATGATGATGATGAACTCCTTTAACTTGACCTTATCTGTGAAACACTTTATCTGCCCTTCCATTCTAAATTAAAGCTTTGCTGAATAGAGCAATCGTGGATGTAGGTCCTTGCCTTTCATGATTTTGAATACTTCTTTCCAGCCCCTTCTTGCCTGCAAGGTTTCTTTTGAGAAATCAGCTGACAGTCCTATGGGAACTCCTTTGTAGGTAACTGCCTCCTTTTCCCTTGCTGTTAAGATTCTCTCCTTATCTTTAATCTTGGGTAATGTAATTATGATGTGCCTTGGTGTGTGCTTCCTTGGGTCCACTTTTTTGGGACTCTCTGAACTTCCTGAGCTTCCTGGAAGTCTGTTTCCTTTGCCAGATTGGGGAAGTTCTCCATTATTTTTTCAAATTGAGTTTTTAATTTCTTGCTTTTCCTCTTCTCTTCTGGCACCCCTATGTTTTGGATGTTAGAATGATTAAAGTTGTCCTGGATGTTCCTCAACCTCTCCTCACTTTTTTAAATTGTTTCTTCATTCTGATCTGGTTGAATGTTTATTTCTTCCTTCTGCTCCAAATCCTTCATTTGAGTTCCAGTTCCCTTCCCTTCACTGTTGGTTCCCTGTATATTTTGCTTTATTTCACTTTGTATAGCCTTCACGTCTTTCTTTATTTTGTGGCCATACTCAACCATTTCTGTGAGTATCCTGATTACCAGTGTTTTGAACTCTGCTTTTGATAGGTTGGCTATCTCCTTGTTGCTTGTTGCTCCTTTTTCTGGAATTTTGATATGCTCTTTCATTAGGGCCATATTTTTTCATGTTGGTATACCTATTACGTTGTAAGGGGCCCTAGGTATTCACCAGGGCAGAGCAACTCACTTCTTGCTGTGCTATGGTGCTGTATGTGGGGGAGGGGATGGAGGTGAACAATGCTGTTTGCTCTGCTCCCGACCCCCTTGTAGTCACTTCCTCTGTATCCACAAGCAAATTGGGCCCTTCTGGTGCTGATTCCCAGGTGGGTGGGTTTGTGTATGTTCTAGGGCCCTCTGGGCCTCTCCAATGAACTCTCCTGTGAGGCTGGGAGTTTCTCTTGCTACAGCATCCCCCACAGATTTTTATAGCAAGAGGATTTGAGGCTTTCTTTTTCCACACTGGAACCCTGGGTTGAGCAGTTTGTCTTGCTCCCCAGGTATTCCTTTGGGTTTATTCTCATGCAAATGTGGGACCGCTAGCCACTGCCTTGCCCACCCAGTCCTCCAGCTGCACGTCCTCTCCGCCCCTCCTATCAATCTGGATGAATGTTTCTTTTTTAACTTCTTGGTAGTAGGACTTCCATACAGTTCAATTTTCTCGCAGTTCTGGTTGTTTTTTGCTTTTAAATTTGTTGTTGTCCTTCTTTTGGTTGTGCAAGGAAGCAAAGTGTATCCACCTGTGCCTCTATCTTGGCTGGCAGTCCAATTAGGGGTTATTATATACTGGATGTATGGGTAAGTATGAAGGCTTTTATATTAATCCTACAGATATGCATTTGAATATATAGTAAGGGCTATTGAGAGAGCAACAGGGACTACCTGGCCCATTTTCTCCAACCACATGAAGGTGAATATCTAAACCTAGTACACTGGAGACCTTTTTGGCTTCAGCTTAGCAAACCCATTAAATGACCACTGAGTAAATCATCTCTTGTAACAGATTTATCACCATGACTGACATGAAGCACAGGTGTAAGAGTTCACAGGGAGACATGGGTTCAGGTTCTGTCTTTGCAATTTATTGCCTCAGTCCTCATGAATCCTTCAAAGGTAGAAGCTGGGTCCCTAGTGAGTACCAGAGTGCCTGTGGAGGGTTTGCTGCTCTGAACCAATATTCCTGAATAAAACTATTGTTTTTCTTATCGAGACTGTTTAGAAACAGACAGGGTGGAAATACTAGGTCTAGCTGGAAAATTAAGAATAGGCAAAAAAGTTGACTTCAATGCTGGATACAGATTAGCATTATCATTTAAAGTTTTTAAAACAAAAGAAAAACTTCCAAGGTCCAGGCTCTACCACATATCAATTAAATCAGTTTTCCAGGAATACAGTCCACATCAATATTTGTAAAATGTTCCCTCCCCATGTGATTTTAATATGTGGTGAAGTTTGCTAGACATCAAGGCATGTTAGTATTAATTTCAACCTGATCTTTATTATTCCAGAGTTAATCTCAGAAATGGACTCTGCTCTTCGGCTCCTGATGCTAACTGTGCTCCTGAATCACGTTCTATTGGCAGAATCTGTTTTATTCTTCCCTTACTCTTTCTGTATGATCATAGTGGTTGTGTTTCTCCTCTCAGAAATCTACCCCCCTCCCCAATGACCATTTGCTTGTTGGTTTGGGGTAACACTTCTGAACAATATGTGACTGAAACTATAGCTCTATTATAGTGGGTCAACAGGAAAAGTCATCCTTTCAACAATTATTTAGCCCCCTGGATTTGGAAAATGGGTCAATATGCTCCCCATTGCCCCCAAACTTTTCATCTGCTTGAAGACAGTAATAAACATCTTTCTGAGAAATTGCAACTCATTGATATTTCTCAATAAGCTAGATTTACTGTAGTGATTACTAATACATACAAATATTGAATCATTATGTCATATACCTAAAACAAATATAATGTTATCTGTCAATTATATCTCAAATTAAGAAAATAAAAAAATAATGAGTCATTTTTCTCATTGTCCTTAGAGTGACATTCTCAAAGAAAAAATTTTGGCCCTCTTGTAGTTTAATGTCACAATATTTGACATAATCCTTAATGGTTGACTCAAAATATTACTATCTGTTATGTATCTGTAAATTTCATTCATATATTAATTCATTCATTCATTCACTCAATCAATACCTACTGATCATCTATGATGTACAAGGTATTTCACCAGCTTCTGGATAAAGGATATAAAATCAATATTCAGAAATAAAGGCATTTTTGTACACCAACAATGAAATTTCAGAAACAGAAATTAGGGGAAAAAATTCCATTTGTTATAGCAACAAGAAAAATAAAGTACCTAGGAGGTGAAAGACCTGTGCTCAGAATGCTACAGAATACTTGGGGAAAAAAAAAAAGGTAACTAAGAAGGTAAAAGACCTGTATTCAGAACACTGAAAAGGAAATTAAGGAAGACACAAATAAATGGAAGCATATACCGTGTTCATGGATTAGAAAAATTAACATCATCAAAATATCCATACTACTCAAAGCAATTTATAGATTCAACACAATTCCTATTAAAATACCAATGACATATTTCATAGATATAGAACAAATATTCAAAAATTTATATGTAACCATAAATGACCCCAAATAGCCTCAGTAATCTTAAGAAAGAAGAACAAAGTAGGAGGGATCATAATACTTGATATCAAACTATATTATAAGGTCACTGTAGTCAAAACAGTCTGGTACTGGCATAAGAACAGACACATGTATCAATGGAACAGAATAGAGAGCCCAGATATAAACCCATGTTGCCATGGACAAAGGGAGCAGGAGCATAAAATGGAGTAAAAATAGCCTCTTCAACAAATGGTATTGGGATATCTGGACAGCTACATGCAAAAAAATGAAATGACCACCAATTTACACCATACATAGAAATAAACTCAAGATGGATAAAAGACAAATATAAGTCATGACACCATAAAAGTTCTAGAGGAGAACACAGGCAGGAAAATTTCAGATACCCCATACAGCAATATTTTCACTGATATATCTCCTAGGGCAAGGGACATAAAGGAAGGAATAAACAAATAGGACTACATCAAATTAAAAAGCTTCTGCATGGCTAAAGAAAACATCAGCAAAATGAAAAGGGAACCAATTGTACAGGAAAATATATTTGCCAAGGATACCTTGGACAAGGGTTTGATCTCCAAAATATATAAAGAATTCACATGACTCCACACCAGGAAGACAGACAATCAAATTAAAAAATGGGCAAAGCACCTGAATAGACACTTCTCAGAGGAGGAGATACAGAAGGCCCAGACACATATGAAAGATGCTCAGCATCACTAGCCATCAGAGAGATGCAAGTAGAAATCAGGTTTTTTTTTTATATTGATTACATAAGGAAATAGGTTGTTTTATACAATTTGTATATCTAGCCCTATGTATATGGAATACATATATGTATATAAGGAAATATTTAATTTCTATACAATTGTATGTGTAGTCCTATGTATTTGGGGCTACATACATTATGGTGCTTATCAGAGGCACCCTTTATTTCCTTTAACTCAATAAAAGTAAAGACTATAGAGTTTTGAGGAGATATTTATTAAAGGTTCATACCTGGGATGGGGCCTACTTGCAGGAAAGGCAGCTTATACTCTGTACTCAATGTCTTTGACTGAGTTGAAACAAACAAACAAACAAACAAACAAACAAACAAACAAACAGTCCTGGCTGGTGTGGCTCAGTGGACTGAGTGCCAGCCTGCGAACCAAAGGGACACTGGTTAGATTTCCAGTTAAGGCACATGCCTGGGTTTCAGGCCAGGTCCCCAGTAGGGGGCACGCAAGAGGCAACCACACATTGATGTTTCTCTCCCTCTCTTTCTCTCTGTTCCCCTCTCTCTAAAAATAAAGAAATCAAACCTTAAAAAAAAACTTTGAGGTTAATTAAGCCAGGAAAAACTCCTGAAGCTTTGATTACAAAGGAATTAGGGGTATACTACATATAGTAATTACAAATAGCAATATAAGAGGCAAACTCTTCAAACATGCTTCTATTCAAAGAAGAAAATTGGTGTTTATATAAATGTTTGTAACTACAGTCTATTCATTCACTCAGATAGGGGTAAGTATTATGAAGTACAGCAAAGCCAAGTGAGGACAGAGAGAGGGTGATTAATGCTTTTTAGATTGGGTGGTTAGGGAAGGTTCCCCTAAGGAGGGGAAATATGAGCAGGGACCTAAATGCAATGAGGAGTTTGCTAAGGGGAGATGCCAGTGGAGAAAATCTCAAGCAGAAGGATGAACAGAGTAAGGGCCTTGACGAAGAAACAAGCAGTGTTGATTCAAGGAAGACCAAGAAAGCCTGCGTGGCTGAACAAGTGTAAGGGTGGGAGAGAATGTTGGGTGGGGGGAGAGAGTTTGGTGTGCAGAGCACTGGAGAGGCAGATCCTGCAAAGCTCTGGATGTCACCATCAAGAGTTTGGATTTCATTTTAAATGTGATGGGAAGCCACTGATGACTTTCGAGCAGGGAACTGTCACAAACTGATGTATATATTTTCAAAGAGTCACTCTGGTTGAGGTATAAAAAACTGACCACAGGAGTGCAACAGCTGACGTAAGGAGACCAGTTGGGAAGTTACAGCAATAGTCCAAGAGGTGGTGACAGCCACTGAGGTGACAGTGTGGTGATAAATAGCGCGATTTGAGATGTGATGAAGGTCGAGCTGAAAGGACCTGCTGATGGACTGGTGATGATACTCAGGGTTTTAGCTTGAGTATTATGGCAAATTGAGGTGCCATTAGTTGAGCTGAGGAGGAAACGGGAGAGAAAACAAACTTGGGAAGGAAAATCAAGGGCTTCATTTTGAACATGTTGAGTATGAGATACCTATTACATATCCAAGAAAAGGTAGTGTGTACAGTTGGAGAGACAAAAAAAATTATACTCTGGGGATTTATTAGGGCTGCAGGTAAAAATTAGGAGATATCAGCATAGAGATGGTACGTACAGCCATGGTCTCTGATGAGATCTCCAAGGGAACACAAGGGAGTGAATGTAGATGGGAAAGGGAAGGGGGGTGAACACGGAGTTCCCGGACCCTCTGGCCTGGAGCTGGGGAGAGGAAGGCGAGCTGGCAAAGGAAACTGAATATGCCACTGGAGTAGCAGGAAGAAACCCAGAAGAATATCTCTCGGAAGCCAAGAAAAGAAGATGTTTTAATAAAACAGGTAGGGTGTGATCACTGGTCAACTTTGTTAAAAGTTGCTGAAGCCTGAGTAAAAATATCAATTTACATTTAAAAAGTCACATAGAAATATTAAACTAAAAGTGAGGAGGTCTATAGCTATTTGTGTGGAAAAATGGGTTTATATAAGGTCATGATTCTACAAATGTTAAACAGTTTTATTACAAAATCCAATCTTTAATGTAAAAATAGTGACAATTAGATAACAGTTTTTATGTCAACTAGAGGCTTACCACACAAATAAAGCAATTAACCCAAGTGACAACCAATAACGTCCTTAAAAGCTACCTACATTGGGAGGGATAATTTCTTCCAACTCTGAAGAACTTTAGCAAGTGCTATGTGAGTTGCATTGAGTCAAAATATGAAATAGGATCCCATAGTTTCATAATAGGCTAAGTGCTTCTGTCAAAATGCCTCATCACTGGTGAGTCTGCATCATGATTATAACTGAACTTTTATATCCAAGTAAATGCCTGTATGTTCCATTTTGAATATCAGCACTAGTTGTCTTTTTTTTTTAGCCTCTCAGCAGACATTTGGTAGCAGCAGTGACTTCTGTGTAGAGTATTTCTTTCTTGGATGATTTGGAAGATTCCAAACCAAGGTTAGCTTTCCTTCTCACATAACATATCCTAAATGAACTATGTGCCCTCTTAGCCAATATATATTCAAAGAACGTGTTTAGAGAATATAAACCAGTAACAGTCTAAGTAAATCATCATTACAATATAATAGCAGCATGCAACAAAATAATCTAAAATCCAGTGCAAAGGAAACTGTATTAAATTATCTATTGTTCAGATCCTTTCCAGCCCTGTCAGTAATCTGTAGGTCTATCATACAGGTGACTAGATTATTTAATCAGCTTCTAAAATAGGGAGTACTAGGAACATTGTAGGCACTCAAAAATAGTTGAGTTGTTTTAGAAAAAAGATATGCTTATAGGAGTTTCAGTAAGCTCTACTATTTGAGATTCCTCATAAAAAAACTTGACCAGTACCAAACGAGGAAGACAGTCTCGATGCATAATGATTGAGCTGATTAGCTTTTAAAATCCTTTAGCAACCTAAACTTACACAATTTGATTTTCATATCATTGCTTTTCCTATACTATCAAAAATGATGCTTTCTTTACTATTTCAAACTCATAAAATTGCTAAAAATCGAAAATTCAATTTGCCACATTACTGCTAATTTGAATAATGGCTGAATAAAAGACAGGAAACGCTGAAGCAGCAATGATTTCTAAAACATTTTGCACTTTCCTCCTCCATCCCTGTAAAGTAAAGCTCGGATGCTACGCACAATTACACAAGAAAATCAAGAAAGCCATTACATTCAGCATTTTGTCATGATCATTGTTACCATGGCAAAAGTGGGCTTAGTTCAGCGCAGCTGCTGTGGGCAAGGTCTGCTGGCCTTTTGTAAGGCTGGGTCACAATGCAATGCCAAGTTCTGTAGTCTGTTACTGTCCTCGCCACCCCCCAGTCCAGTATAAGACTATTGTCCACAGATGCTACTGTCTCATTTCTTAATAATCTTGGCCAATGTGTTACCATACTATTGTATTCTTACTGTTGGCCAGTGGCCAAGGAACACAGTTCATCTAGGAAGGTTACCTGTTGACCCACCTTTTGTTTGAAGGGTGAAAACTAAAGATTTCAATAATATGAAAAGCCAAAGTTTCAACAGTTGTATTGTAAAGGAAAAGAGAGCTGTGCTGGAAATAGCTCAGGCTAGCAAGTGAGAAGGAAAAATACAGGCCTGCGATGACCAGTTGTATGACATATTAATCTCACTCTTTGAGTATTAGGTTAGTTTTCTGTAAAGGGGGGATTAAAGTAACCTCCTTGTGAGAACTAGCTGAGGTAGTGTGCAGGTCCAGGTGCACTGCGGATGCTCAGTAATATGGCATTAATATGGTCTCCTCCTTTAATACCATATTTTTCTTTTTCTTTTTTAATCCTCACCCAAGGATATGCATTAATTTCAGAGAGAGAGGAAGGGAGAGAGATAGAGAGAAACATCAATATGAGAGAGAAACACTGCTAGGTTGTCTTTCATCCTTGTTCTGACCAGGTAAGAGCCTGCAACCTAGGTATGTACTATGACTGGGGATCAAACCTACAACCTTTTGGTGCATGTGACAACACTCCAACCAACTGAGCCACCTGGCCAGGGCCACACTTCGTAATTGCCTGGATTTCTGTGCCGTAAGGCATGTTGACTGTGAAGTTGGTAGGTAGACTGTTTTCTACTGTTGGAAGGTAATTTGTTTGGATCTTTTATACAGAGGTGGGCAAAAGTAGGTGAGTAAAAATAACAACTAATTAATAAATACATAATAAAAGAATAAAAAATATTCCTTAGATGAATGTTTTAATTTTTAAAATAAACATCCCACATCAAAAAAAAAAAAAAAGAAAAGAATCATCTCTGTGTTTCGCATACTCACGACTGTAAACCTACTTTTGCTCACCCTGTGTCATTTGGATATTCTCCTCAGAGAGCTGAGGATAAGACACTGTTTGAGGTCTGACAGTGTGCATAAATTCCATATCAAAAGGAGAGAAGTCAGTATCAATATCACAGTATGCATCACCCCTTATTATTCATATTCTGAGTAACACCAAGATTATCACTATAAAATGGAAAATGGCATATGTACTAATTTTGACCTAACGCAAAGATTCTTAGTTTTAAAAAAATGAAGCAACATTATGAAAGCAGAGAAGTTTAAATTATCTGAAATGAATACATTAATCAACTCTCTGTATTTACTAGAAACAAAGGCTACTAGCATTTTTACCAGCTAAACAAAATATTTTTTCTAATGAGATTTCAGCTGAGTATCGTTTATCTTAAGAGAAAAATAATGGGACCTTACCTATTCCAGTAGCTCCAGAACTGGTCATGCAGGTAGGCGTGGTGGCTACATTCATCACCAAATGAGGCTTTGCTTTCAATCCAGTGAATTATGTGCCCTTCTACAGCTGAGGGACAAAGCATTACTAATATGGAGCAAAGGGAAGGGAAGATTGAACATTCTGCACTCTGTACAGGCCTCTCTGTGCTTTACATTACTGAGCAGAGGCTTAGCCCTCCCCGTCATCTATGGAAGTAATTATAGAACAACACATGGTATATGTTTGCTACAAGGAACATTTATGCCACAATCACAACCCTTTTATTTTCATCATCATCTTCAAAAGTCCCTCTCTTATTCTGAGACTATATGAGTTGACAAGTAATGTGAAAGCAAACAAAAGTGACCCTGGCTTTTCAACAGAACCGTATTTTAAAAATTTAATATTTAGAGAAATAACTTGAAACAGCAACCCAAATGCCTTTAGAAGACATGCTTATTTTTCAAGTATACGTAAATGATTTTAAGGGATAGATTTCTTCTGAACCTATTATTTTCTGCTATTTAAAAATGATTTTTCCAATGATTTCAACCATTTAGATACAATATTACAAAGCTGATCTACTCTGGTAACATTGGCTAGTAAAAGAAAAAAATTAGAAAACAATGGATAAAACACATCCCTTTTGTCTATAAACAAATACATGACAGAGTTGAAGAACTTACCAATGGGTACTTGTAAAATAAAGTCTGGTGTTTTGTCATAACCCTTTGCACGGAGCTGATCTTCATCTAAAGAAGAACAAATACTATTACTTGTGACATTATTTCATTAATGAGACAGCAGTATAATTACTTTTCTTTCTTAAAAATGTATACAAATGACTAATGCAGTTATATATATCTTTCTTAACAAACCTGAAACATTGATATAATAAGAATGCCTTTTTGTCCCTTCTGCATTTTTATGTCTTTACCTTTACCAATTCAAGTTGTCATATGCTACCTTTTTATAATTGAAAATACTCAAAATAATGAAATATACTTACTGATGAAAAGAAAAGGCTTCATTACCATGAATATCACTAATGTTATCAGCCAATATTGACAATTTACAGTACAGTACATGCACAGTATCCTTTACAATTATAAAACAAATACTTTCATTAAAGCAAAGTTTAGTTGCTATCAATACAACTAGACTTACACACAAGAGAGGGCCAAGGACAAAGAGATCACCACAGAGAATTAATTATCCTGCTTAGGTCGGCTGGTATGCTATTGTTTCTGGCATTTCCCAGTGTTTTACAACTAACAATATCTAATTCTGAAAAGCAAACAGGGTTTGCGATTTTTTTTCTAGGTCTGTTTGATTTCTTGATCCTGTGTAAATATCAATGACCCATTCAGAAGGAAAAGACACGGGAAAACAGAGAGCTTTACAAAGTTGGAAAAAAACTAGCTATGTTCTTGGTTTAAAAAAAAATTCCTCTGATATTTTCTAAATGCTGTCCTTGACTTCTAATGGCATTACAATGTGATTTCTGAAATGAGGAGTTCTCCATTAGATTTTGGAGTGACCTGGTCATTCAATTCCAGACATGGCTTTCTGTCTTCACCCAACCTCAACTAATGGCCCAACCAAGTAACAAGGAAGGCTGTGTGGTCTCTTAACACCTACTGGGCTGTTGACATTGTCATGCATCCCATTCGCCTTCCTGCATCACCTTTGATTAAAATTAATGGCCCATTCCCAGTGTTGGGTAGCTTATTTCCAATCCATTTGTCAGCCCAAGACGGTGGTTTCATGGCCAATGTTCAGAAACTCTGTTTGAGAACGCTCTTGTGTACATCTTGAAAGGTCAGCATTTTCAATGTAAATAACCTTTTAATGACAAGACACATTTAAAGGAGATATTTAAGTTAAATTTTATTAAAAGTTGATATCCTTCAACTATCCAGATTTTGAAGGCTGATGCCAGAACTCAGAACAATCTCCCATCCTTGAACTATAAAAAATTTTAAGTGAACTATTGAAGTAAGAAAACAAAATATTAAAGTAATCTTACTTTAAAAGCAAGAGAATTTGGAAAACTGAACTGCAGACGAAAGAGACTGGAAGAATTTTATCCTCTAAATGTGCTCTGACCACAAGCGTGTTGAACGGAAAAGGCATTTACTATAATCAACTCAAGTGCCCTGGGCTGACGTTTCAGGCAGCCGGTGAACAGTTTTAAAAGCTGGGTTGACAGTAAAAAAAGAGATTAATATTTTATTAAAACTATCATAGCTTGATCAACCTTTGCAGATGTTAAAATCTATTTCAGAAAGAAAAATGATTATGTTTCTGACAGCAGCTCACAACAAAACTTCAAAGGTCACCAAGCAGTCCAAATGCACATGCTAACATCCCTTTAAAAGGCAGACGGTGCACTCCTGTTCACTGCACCAAAGTTCCCAGCACAACACCTACAATTTAAATTCATGACTTACTTAACATAAAAATAAAAAGCCCAAACTTTCTTCCCTACCCTGACCTTATTTTCCTCCCTCTCAGTATGAAGTTGATCCAATAGTAATTTTACCCAAAGGATGGCTTCTAAAAGCCTGTCACCACGAGTGATATTATCTAGATAGATAGATAGATAGATAGATAGATAGATAGATAGATAGATAGATAGATCTGTATGTTATTCCAAATATTGGAAATACTGTGTTATGTATTGGCTATCTTCTCCATTATTTACTGAACTCCCACTGCCTTATGCACCATTTCAGGCTTCATGTTTCTTTTATCCTAGATTTCCTAAGAAAGGAGAAGAGAACAACTTGGCAAAGTTCAGAGGAAATGACAGTGTGAGAATAAGGAGCAGCATTTATGAACTAAGGGTCTTGTTCACCCGGTCTAGGCCCCAAGAGAAGTTTGTATCACTGATCCCACTAGGAGATTTTTAAGGTCAGCACCATCCATTTGGCCTGATTTCCTGACCCCTAGACCTTCAAAGATTCCTTACTATTAGGATCATTATCCAAAACATTGGGTATGGATTTAAAATGTGGTTGACCATTCAGTGGGTCAGGGTTCCAACTCTTACTCAGAGCTTATGACTCAGTCATCAGCCCCTGCTCTTCAGCTTCATTCTCTGTTCACTCCCTTGTCTCCCACACAGGAGGCTTTCAGACCTTATCCACTGTCCCAGTTTTCACCACCAACACATGCTTTGCACATATTTAATGGTCAAAATGGATAACTGAATAAAATACAAGTGCAACTTGTATTTTAACTGAATATTTTAAAGAATATTTGTCTTCTTCAAAGCCTATCTAGACGGACTTCATAATTTTCTGATTTAACTGCCCATGAACCAACCAAGCAGAGACAACAAATCCCACCCAGAGTTCAAGGTTTTATTTGGTAACTCTCACTGATCTCTTTCATCTTTGGTCCCAGTTGTCTGCTGAGGTTCATCTTGATCATAAAGAAAGAAGCTTCACTCCTTTCTTTCACACTCATGGGAAGTTTCCCTACTGTTATCTTTATCAGTAGTATTTATTTGCATAACACCGGGTGTATCCATTCCTTAAAGTGTGGGCAGAATTCCTCACAAATAGCAGTCTGGGCTTGGTGCTACTGTGGCGAGCAGCCCTTTGGTTGCTTCTGCTATTGCTTCTATGGCTACTGATTTCTTTAGATTTTTATCTCTTCTATGGTTAGTTTTACAATTTATATTTTCCTTGACAATCATACATTTCATCCAGGTTCTTGTAGCAGTTCTTTGCACATATTTCAGCCAGGTGGTGACTTATGATTCTTTGAATTTCCCAAGTGAAAAACTGGATGTTTAAGTAACATGTTGTTTTCTTTAAGAAAAAAAAATGATCAAGTTTTAAAGAAGTAAAAACTGTATTAGTTAGAAAGGGAGGGAGAATAATGGCAATGTTTTTAGCATTATTAGCATAACTCCCCAAAGTGGTTGGGGATCAACATGAAATCAATCTCTCAATCCTGTATACCTTTCTTATTCAGTGAAAAAATCAAATTTGAAATAAAACTCTTCTTGGTTTAAGATGCATATTAAAAACACCCAATAACCCTGGCTAATGTGGCTCAGTGAATTGAGTGCTAGCCTGCAAACTGAAGGGTTGCTAGTTCGATTTCCACTCAGGGCACATGCCTGGGTTGCAGCCAGGTCCCCAGTAGAGGGTGTGTGAGAGGCAACCACACATTGATGTTTTCTCTTCCTCTCTTTCTCCCTCCTTTCCCCTGTGTCTGAAAATAAATAAATAAAATCTTTCAAAATAAAAATACCCGATATATCTCATAACTACTAAGCTTATTAATGTCATAGTTCAAGTGTTCATTATCAGAATTAACATAAGAATGTTTTCACTTAAAAAGCAGCCTTGTTAGCTTCCAGATCCACAAAACATAGGATTTTTAGTTAATATGAGCCTTATGAAAAAGCATTTCTGAGCTTGTGAAGTTTTAGAGATTACGGGCCTGACACTCCAATTTACACAAGGTAAAACTGTCTGACAGAAGTGGAGTGACCCACCGAGACCTAGGCCTCCACAACAGTGAAACATAACGGCAAGCCAACACTGCCAAGTTCTGGTTTGTCCCAATCAACCATTCACCACTCTCAATTATGGCACATGTTTAAATTTCATCATATGCAACATTTATGAAGTGAGGAAAAGATTCTTATTTTCTTCCTATAGGATCCTGAGGCACAGGAGAGTTGATGGCCATCTGCTGGATATTATTATTTAGATAACGCCTGCCTGAAGTGATAAACTACACAGTCTCTTGACTTCTAGATGCTCTTTTTTCCAACTGAATTGAAAAAAATCAATACAACGGTATCCACAGATAAAACAGATGTTAAACTTTTTAAAATACCCCAGGTCTTCATTTATTTTTTTGGCTGCCAGTCCTGCCTTTAGAGGACATTTTAAAAAAGAAATTATATATACTTAAAGAACACCATGAAAGTTTAATTTCTCTGGCCTTTTAATTACTCTCTCCTCTAAATACCCAAAATATCCAAAGCAATTAAGTGCTAATTACACAATTACATTTTTAAAAATAAAAGGCTGACTTTGAGTCGGAGAACAAAACACATCTGAAACTAGTTAACATACACTTAAGAATCACAGGAGGGCACAAGGACTACCAAGAAAAAGTTTGAAATTTTCTCGTTTGTTTTATTAAAAGGTTTTAAATGTTAGAAATAGAGTTAATCTTAGAGAAATTACATAAAATTCCAGTTTGCAACATCTGAAAACAAAAAGTAACATTTTTGCATAGTATTTTGTCTAAGAATTTGTCAAAAGGTTTCTAAATATTAGGTTAAAATACATTTATGATCTATTTTAACCTAATACATTATACACCTATAATATATTTAACACCTACAATATTTTTACTAAATTGAGGAAGAGCAAAAGATACGTAAATCAATACAAATGGAAACTATAGTATATCTTTTCTACTCAAACAGTTTTTTTTTCTGTTATTTTTCCCCCAACACACTGTCTCATTCAACACTTGGTGGTATATCCTTTGTATTCCATATTTTTATATTCTTTAATAGTAAGTTTCACAATATTTCTACTCAATTTTAGAAGTTTTCAAAGTTTCGGTAATAAATGTTACTATGATATGCAAACCATGTGCAAAAGTACACAGATATGCATTTAATGGGGAGACCAATAGCACAGATAAATGAAATCTTTGGAGAATCCAAAATGTCATTACAGCCATTAATTTCAACCTCTCCCCCAAAGCCTCTTATCAAGGACACTAATAGGAGTTCAACTGATTGCTCTAACCTTGTGCTTTGCTTATATCTTTAGGGGACAGGGAAGATACTAGTGAAAACTGAAGTGCCCTAAAGATAGGAAACAAATGGGAAGTCACAGAACTGAGACAATTCAAAGAAAGGCTGGGCAGGCTGATCCCCTGACTGGTGGCTATAAAGACATAGGCCCTGAATTTCAACAGCCAAAGTAAAACTTGTCTATGTTTAACACCACATCCATCTCAACTCCTTCACCTGATGCCATAAAAGAAAGGATATATCAGCACAGCAGAGTGGAAAGGAAACAGGGCAAGTTGTTGGGAGGGCACTAGCTGTGATGCAAAGCCTGGGGCCAGTTTCCTCTAAACAAAACAAGGGGGCTGGATGGCCACTGGAGCCCTTTAACTCCAAAATTCTGAGCAATGGCTGAATGTGAGCCTTTGTCTGCCCCAGTTCTATTAGTTGTGGTCGCTGATGTCAGACCCTTCTGCAGGGCCAGCTCCATCTGTCCCAGAACTAATTTCAATGGCTGGGGAGGGGGAGCACTGGCAGTTCTGAGACATACAAAAGACCCTACACGTGTGCACATGCACGCACGTGCGCACACACACACACACACACACACACACAGAACCAAGGAGCCAATCCGATGACAAGAGTAACAGGTTTGTCCCCAGTGACATCGGTTATAGGGAGAGGATTGAACCTGTAGCTAATGTTCTGTGCGATGAGTGAGATATTTGATTTTTCTGTCCTGTATCCCATCTTTTCTGGCATTGCCACCCCACTCTCCCAATGTGACTTTGGTGGACGGTCAATAGTGACCCTGAAGCACTGGCTACAGGGGTGGACATGACACAGACTAGCTAATCGGAGCTCTTTCTGAGACTTGTAATGGGACAGAAGAAACTCACCAATTTTTCTCTGGGGCTACAAATTCTAAGGAGTAAACATGCTAGCAATGGCCAGGGATTATATTTATTGCCTGCGAATTGAAACCAACACTGAAAAAATCAGAACATGAAAGGGATAAAAGAGGAGACATTGATGACATTGCTTTGTCTTCTGGATGCTAGACACACCAAATGTGAAATTCTCTCTCTTGGATTTCCTAGGTACATGGCTGAACCAATAAATTCTCCTTTTGTGTGTGTCTAATCTAGTTTGTTTAGATTTCTGTCACTACCAAAATAGTCCTAATATATCATGAGTAGCCAGGAAAGCAGATGCTCAGCAGACATGAGTTTCCTAACCAGAGCAATGGTGAGGAAAGAGCTGTGGGCCCAGGGCAGGAAGGCTCCTAGAACGAGTGCACAGGGTAACCTGCCTGCAGAGTTGAGGAGAGCAGGTCGTCTTCCGGCACGTCCATAGGTCTCTTCTCTCAGTCCCACGGAGAAGCACACACAAGCGAATTTAATAAAGGGAGCAAAGAAAGATGGTTCCTCATCATGACCATTTCTTCAGGAAGGGAAGAACAAGACCTAAATTCCCTGCATCCGGCCCCCATATCACATTCCTGTTACTCTGAAAACTGCATCTGATTTTTAATCTTCAGATAGATCAGAATTCACAAAGTGAATGCCTTACGAAGTGAATGCCCAGCCATCGCTGTTCCCTTTAGCCTATATAATCATGTTTTATTTCTAGTCTCTTGTTTTCTACTGCTAACATCTGCATGCAAACACAGTCTTAGCATTCTCAATCTCATCTGTTCCTGCTGCCTATTCTTCACCTGAAGCCACAATCCCCTGTTTGTCACATCATAATCACTCCCCCAGCAGAGCACTGTTGCTTCAAGAGGGGAATAAAGCAGCAGGAACAGATGAACTCTCTGTAACAAAGATCCTAATTCCTTCCAGTAAGGGACATCCTTCACCAAGCCTATTTGGCTCACCGAGTATACCTTCTCGGAGGCCCACAGAGTCATACATGAGTGCTAGAAAAGCATCCATGTAAAATCTGCTGCTTTGTCATAAGACAAGACCAAACATGGGAGGTAAGGTGGGGATAAAGTAAATGCCTCTCAGGTGTCACTCAAAATAACTGTTAGCTTCTACTCACAGGGCAACATTCACTGCAAGGAATAGAATACAGTGGTATCTCAGTACTCGTCGTTAATTCATTCTGATGAGTGGCAAGCAAATGCCAACTGATGAAGCATTTTTTTCTTGTCAAAATGCATTGAGTACTGGGTTTGACAAGTTCTGAAGTCTACGAGTACTGAGGTATGACTGTATGTCCAGAGCCATCCTTATTAAGCCAAAGTTAACAAGACAGCAGTTGTGGCCGTCACTAATGAAAGTCCTCTGACCTGGGGAAATGCCAACCCATGTAGGATGAATGGTTTATCTGCAGTCTTTGGTACACACAGTTTCGTGCTCTCCCTAACACTGCAAACAGTCTTGGTGTCTTCTCATTGTCATTATTTACCTTTCCTCCTTTGCCTTTTGTCCAAGGCTCTTCCTCAACAACCCCAAGGTGGAGGGGGAGTGAGAGGGAAAGGATGTACAAAACAGAGTCTCCTTAATCACTTGAGAGATGCAAATTGAAACAGCTCCATCAGTAGATAAAATACATTTTCTAATTCACTGATATAAAAATGGAACAACCCCTTAACAGCGGGGATAAGAATGATCGCAATGTTCATTGGTCATTTACTGTTTAAAAGGGGTTCTTTGCTCATCCATGCCTGGGAGAGGGCAGCAGGTTCTTCACTCTGACATTTTAAATGTTGGTCAATAAATATTAATTCTAAGTTAACTATTCTCGGAAAGAGCTTATATGTACCTATCTGGAAATTTTCAAGAAGGCTCCATGTTTGATTCAACTTTTACTTTTTAATCCCTAATGGTGCCAGCCCATAGCAAGAACTTAAAAGATATATATTTTCCTGCTGAACCAACAAGAGTGGCTAGTTGGCTTAGTGGGAACACAGTCAAGCCAATGAGCCCAACTAGCCGTCCTAGGAGCACATGGTGGCAGGAAGGTTCTGGTGAGAAGGAGCAGATGAATAAGTAAAATTCTATCACCACTTCAGGAAAAGTACCTTACTTACAAAGTAGCAGCACTTTCTACATATGTAAAGGGTAGCTACTGATTTTTAGCACAATCTGTACCTTTCTTTTAAATGTTTAATAAAAATAGCGTAACAGCCTTGAATGTATTTATTTTCAATATCAAGACAGGCAAGCGAGCACCTGCTAAGATGCACTAGAGATGGAGCTGCGTTCTCACTGGGATGAGCGTGGCAATAGGGGGCGTGGCCATGAGCACCTGGAGGGCACCGAGTGTTTATTGCTATCTTCACATTAACTCAGATAGTCTGGCATATGGGCAACACAGCAAATGAAAGTTAGTTCACAAGAATGTATAAATAATGAATAAAAGAATTAGAAGAACTCTAAGAAATTGCTAGAAGTTATCTCTATTCACTTGTTTGTAGCCTGTTTCCCTACTAGACCATAACTCCTCAAATGCAAGGACTTCTCGTGACTTATGTCTAGTGTCTACAGTAGTACCCGGCTCCCTATTTTACATTGAAATGGTACCTGATCCCATACCTTATTTTTGGAATAAATGAATGAATATAGGAATAAAATATATATTTTCAGTTGGAAAACCTAAAGTCATTTATTCACCTTTGACTTCTCTTAATATACCTACTTATAGATGTACAAAATGAATAGATTTACAAGAGGATAAATCTATGAGTGCATCCACATTGTCAAAGATAAGGGATCTGCTTCAGTTCTTTCTAGTAGTGCCTGGTTAAATCTTGTGCCATAGCAACTGCTTAGTACCTGGTTATGAATCAAGGAAATTTAAGAAATTATTAGGGTTAAGATAAAGGTAGTTTAGTTTATTTTTCTTTTCCATTGATAAAAGAGGTCACATAAAATATTTATTTTATAGAATGACATACAAGCACAATAGGTAGAAAATTTTAAATGAGATAAAAAATTTCAAAGGCATCATAATTCTTAAGAAGGGTTAGGTATAAGCAATAAGAATCCTTGCCTTCTGAAATGAGTTGAAATTAGAAGTCCAGAGAGGAAGGGAGAAAGGGACGAAAGAGAGATTGTATTTTTCCTTATAAAGGAATCAAAGTAAAACAAACATGTTTGCAATGTCTCTGCAACAAAATTCAAGATGTATACATGTAAACAAAGAAAACATAAGATCACATTAGTGGTCTATTTATATACCAATATTTAAAATGATGATCTATCTGAATTTACCTGGCACAGTACTTTCGATCTAATTAATCATTGTGAAGGCGTATTTCCAAGGTAAAAGGAAAACCTCAGAACAATATTTCACACAAGACTTTGGATTTTTGATGTTTTAATCGTAAGTAAACATGTATTAATTCAGAACTACATTAAAATGCTTATAGTGCATATACTAAATTATCAATTTTGTTGTACGCTGATGAGGAAATGCTTTAAAACAGGACTGAGGTTACATGGAGTCAGCTAAAACATCCTACAATTCATTTATGCTTTAAAGGTCAGTTAAGTATCACCTTTGGGCAGGCTTCAACAAAATAATTACCTGTAGATCCTATAGCACGCAGAGGAATAGATGGAACCCATGAGTGGTAATGGGACCGTAGGTGAGTGGTAATGACTCCCTGGCTATGTTTCTGCACTGCCTTTGTCAGCCATGGTCAAGCCAGTTTAATACACTCAGTTCCCAGCATCTAGGAAGTAGAAAACCTGGGACTAAGCTTAGATCACATGTAAGCCCTTGGTCTTCCATCCTCAAGAAGAAACCAGAGAAAAGCTAGGCTAAGCAAAGAAATGGTGTTGAGGGCTTGACTACACATATGCAGATGGTGCCAAGAGAGTAACACCAACCAGTCCTGAAAATATGACTGCCTAGTTGGTAGTTTAAAACAATAAAATGGATTAGGCTATGCTGTGCTATGCTGGCCTCCATCTGAGTGATCAATTTGACCAGATATTTCATAACACTCTAAGATCTCCATAGTTCTAAAACATCTCATGGCACGTCATGAGTCATCTATTACAACTGGTTCCAATCCATTATACATTCTATTTTTGATTAAATTCTAAAAGGCAATTTCTATCTAATTTACCCTCTTTCCATAGGCTGAACATTTCAATTGGCCTTCTTTATGAAAAAAACTTGCTGCTTTTACATAATGAAATTTAATTCAGTAATTTGAGGCCACTTTGCTAATTTATCAACTTTCTTTAACCCTAGCTAGAGAATATTTATATCTCCCACCTTCAAGTTATCAACAACCTTGTAACACATTCAACTCAATTCTCTAGTTTGTTAATAAAAATGCTGAATACTAAGACTTAAACCAGATTTCCTGCAGGACTACAGTCAACATCCTTCTCTGAGTTGAGGTAAAGCCATTCGTTTGACTTTCCTTGGCCAATTCTCTGTCCATTTTCAAATGAAAATTATGTAATCCAATATTCTTTTATTTTTTAACCTAAAAAAGCCACAGTAAGCAGACAAATATCTACATAGAACAGATGTGTACAATAACATGATTTGCATATAAAGGCACATGATTTGTGCCTTTATAAATTATCACCTCTAAAATGGAAGAAAGGAATTAATTCATCCTAGAGTGCTTTACAGCTTCTGTGATCAGTTATCACATGTATGCCCTTTGGGGCTTAATTTCTAGTGCATCAGAGATAGTGAAAGAAATAACGGTCTGCAAACAGATTCTAGGCTGGCACACAAACACAGGCATACATGTAAGATTTTTAAAAATCATACTAAATCTATGATGACAACTAATGTTTCACATAAAAGTAATAAAAGCTTGATATCTGGCTTTCAAGTAAAAGTACTACCTGATTCCATACACAAGACAAACCCACCAAACATGAATTTTTCCAACTATTTTTCTTTTTAATACATAAAGCATTTTACAGACAAAATTCCTTTTGCTTCTTTCTCTCATAAAGCCTAGATTATAGTTAATATCTCATGACACCAAAAGTAATATTATAACAGATATTAAAGCATTTTTTCAGCCACTTATTCTATAAAATATTAATTTCAAGCCTGTGCATGTGCTGTACATATAGGAAATTAGGTAACTGAGTTCCTGCTCAGTTCTAAATCAATAAAAGATAACATGTAGCGCATCAATCACCGCTCACTCTTCCTTTAGTACACAACAACTGCAAGGGGGAGATTTTGAAAATTATATATTTAAGCATTAATGGAGATATGACCAGCTAGAGAGGATGTCAGCAATACTTACCTAGGAAGGACAGGTTTTTCTCTAGAAGCAAGTCTCTCAGCTGGACTTCGTGCTCATAGCCGATAGCACTGTGGAGCGTTTGTTAAGGACGGTGACACACACAGAGCTATGAAAAGGTGCTATTAGGAAAACACTAATACCAGGTCTATACTTTGAGATGAAAAGGGACCTAAGATGTAATTATAGCAACTATTTCCAACTTTAGCCTATATCTGTGAGATTTCTATACAGCCCCTTCACTTTAAATGATTCAACGAAAGTTTTCTCTAATGTTTACATGCATTTTGGCAAACAAGGATTTGTAAATGTATGTATATGTAGTTTATCTTGTTTTGAAAAGAGCGACAGACATTTTAAACATCCTTGATGCTCTATTAAATATCTCTCAATTCAATTTAGCGCACATTTATTAAGCACCTACTAAGAGCAGCAAAAAATACCAAAAAGCCTTTACCCTAAAAGAGCTTCCATTCTTACTGAGTTCTGTAAGTCTTCTGGGAATTCATACTTGCACAGAGCTGGCCTTTAGCAGTTCCTGTATCACTTCCAGCCTACTGTTGGCAGTCTTCTGTGACTTGGGAAGCCAAACAACTGACTTGTTGAGAATTACATATAATGTGAAAGAAAGACTTCTTTGAAAGGACTGTAGGTTAGGGTATGTGTATAGGCTGTTTCAAGTCTTCTTCTCATGAGTGTGCAAGTCTACCCATATTATAATATGCATACAAACAGATACACACAGGCATTAACACATTTTTTGAGTGGTTACTATGAGGCAGACACCCTGATAAGTGCTCTCTATATGTTATTTCATCCTTATAGTTATCATCATTCTTATTTTACAGATGAGGAAACTGAGGCTTAGAAGGAATCTGCACAAGGTCATACGGTTAACATGCGGCAAAGCAGAGGATCAGATAAGATCTGTGCAATTCTGTATTTATGACCTCCATACAACTTCTAAAACGTATTAAACTTAATTATGTAAAAATAATTGACACTAGCTAATATTTCTTAAATGCCATATGCTAATCTTTTATGCTGTAAACACTTTGGGATACTACCATCTTATTTAATCTTCAGAATGACCACATAAGTAGGTAGTCCCATTTTTAGAGTTAGGAAAGCAAGGTTCAGGAAGGCTGAGGAACCTGCTGGTGGTCCTATGGATAGTAAATAATGAAACCAGGAATGAGGCCTGAAATTCTGGAGTGTTTTCCAAAAGGACAGGATTGTGCAAAGTCTGAAAAGGAGTGTTGTTTTATTCCAGTACTTTAATTCTGTCCAAAGCATTTGGTCTTAATGATCTAATTCTCCCACTGATAATGCCAACCTGGTCATATTGTTCCTTGGCTTACCAGAGACTTTCATTCTGATCGTGCTCTGCAAAAATTCAATTTAAATCAAATAAAGCTGATATATTATTTGTAAAAAAAAAAAAGAACCCTAGCAAATTATCCTATCTTTTATAAACACATACAGGTGAATACAGCTTAGAATTCCACAGATGTGGCCACTTAGGCCAGCTGTCAAAATGAGCCCTAAGTCATCATGAGTGCACTTCCCTCCTGCTTCCTCCCACCACTCCAACGCACATGCCTACGTTTATTTAATTTTTTTAATGGAAACAAAATAAAGGAAACTCATTTTTATATCACAAAATTTCACACATTTGCAGAGTCCATTGAAGACATTTGATGAATACCTCTCAATGATGTCTCATTACTAGAGGCATACCATATTTTAGAACTAAATTATTTACTTCTATTCCACATAAATGTGCTCTCACTTTTATTGTTGTAAATTATTTACATCTAAAATGTTGAATCATGAAACTGAGGTTACTGATGGTACAGAAATGAAACCCACAGCATTTTAAGCTTCCTGCATCATTATCTTTCCTTGCTTCTCTGCGTAGGTCTTTGTCTAATAGCTGTGTCCTAAAGTCACACTCTGGAAAGTTGAGGTGGCTGCTTTCTCACACCTTTTGTATCAGTGAATATATGACTTGTGGCAGGAAAAATATGGGTAGCCTGGCTATGTAAAAGACACAGAAAAAAACAGAAAGAACAATGACAATTTATAGTTTCTTTGCTACTGTGCTTTTTTGGTATCTTATTAGTAAATGACCAATTTACTGTATATTCTACTTGCACAAATGTCTAAGTGTAACATTTTCATAATGGAATAAAAAAGTTTTGTACCTATTCGATTTACTAAATGTGTGCTTTCTTTCTCACAAAATGATGTACTTTACTGAGGGTAAGTGCTGTAAACAGTACCAAATCATCAAAACAGCACAAAAATAGCATTTTCACCC
Source organism: Phyllostomus hastatus (assembly GCF_019186645.2). Lineage (NCBI taxonomy): Eukaryota > Metazoa > Chordata > Mammalia > Chiroptera > Phyllostomidae > Phyllostomus > Phyllostomus hastatus. Next base: position 5,389,776 of record NW_025334033.1, on the reverse strand, counting down.
ACATGGAAATCCAGTAATTTTGATTCAGTATGAAATAAAATAATTCCTGTTGATCAGTCTAAGAGACATCTATGCAAGTGTATTTACATTATATAAAACTGCTACTACCTTAATGCAAAGATAAAAATCAGTTCTCTATAAACTTCCCAGCCTATTTTATTTTGCATGGTAAAAGCAATTACCAATTTAAAACTTTGGAAAAATCCACTTCTTGGTTTTTCTTTGCTTGATAAGCCATATTTAAAATAAAAAGGTCTAGAAAATAAAGCTTGTAAAAACAGTAATTTTACTGGCAATCGGCATAATAATCGAACTACAAAATTATAATCTAGTCAGTGAATGCAATTTATAGACATACATCATTATCTTTATCAATTGAAATCATGTACTACATTAAATTCTACTGGCAATAACACAGCAAAAAAAAAGGAAAGTGAATGATGGCAAAAATGTAAGGAAAATACTCCAAACAGAATTTATAATGCTCCATAAGCAGAAACACTTAGACTTTGTCTATAATAATACCTATTATTGATGTATGGCAGTGACCATGGGGCAAAACTTGTAAATAACCTCACAAGCCATTTTCTTCTCCAGCAATACAGCAATCTAGTTTCCCGTAAGCATCTCAACTATTACTGAAAAATAGCCTCCTGGCATTTACAAAGCAGTTGACTTCATACTTTAGTCCATGCATATATAATTAGATAGTTATATCTAAAATCAATATGCAATCCTTCAAAAGACATTATGCTTTTAAAACCTTAACTTTAAATTGATTTTTAACTATTTTATGTGCTTGAAAATTAACATGTAATTCCACCCCACATACTCTGAAATGGTGTTAGTTGTTACATGAATGTGCTAAACTTTATGGCTGTAGCAACTTCAGGTTGGCATTCCTACACCTTCTGACACTACCATTAATTTTACACTGAAGGCAGAAGTATAGTTTTACTTTGATCTAATAAAAAGGTGAGCTTATCACAATGTTGTGATTTTATTAGGTTAGGTTGGGGGGAACAGACTTGGAGAATAAATACAGCAGGGGCTATAATGTAGATAGAGACTATTCTTACAAGGGGGTTCTGTTAAAAGATTTTTTTTTTTAAGGTCAACCTCTATGAACAAAAATGAGTGATTTTTTTAACAAAAAGTTTACTGGCTCTAAGCCTTTGTGAAACAAGGTGAAATAACAAACACCCATGCACGGGGCGCACGTACACTTGACTAGCAAGGGCTTCCAAAAAAGCCTCCCAACTGGTCGCCAAGTCACAACTGGTCACAGTGCCACCCACACCAGCAAAATCTATACCAGGAAGGGCATGTTCTATTCAAGAAATGTGAGACTCATGGACTCAAATATATATATCTTTTTAAATTACTCCATAAGTAGCATTTTTAGCTAAGAATTATAATGAAATTCATAGTGTGGTCACAATATTACTAAATGTATTGATGAATACATTTACCTGTGTCATGAAGTCAATACTATCCACTCAAATCCTGTATTAAGAAGTAAGCATTAACTCTTTAGTAATCTCAAAATCTTTAATGAATGACTGGCCATGTTTTTACAGCCCTACATTCAGTCCTTAGGGACCCTGGCCAGGTAGCTCTGTTGGTTGGAGCATCATCCCACTGTGCCAAGGTTATGGGTTTGATCTCTGGTCAGGGCACATACAAGAAGCAACCAATGAATGCATCAATAAGTGGAACAACAAATCAACGGTTCTCTCTCTCTCTTTCTCTCCTTTTTCTTCTTCTCTCTCTCTTTCTCTAAAATCAATAATAAAAAGAATTTAGTCTAGAGGGAAAAAAATTAAGTTGGTTTCTCTAAAAATGTTTATTAAGGATCTAAATGACAACTCAGATTGTAATCAACATTTAAGCAATAAGAGTTTACTGCCCTTTAAAATGGGATGGTCTCTGGCAACATTTTAATCACATCATCCTTCAACTTCAGGCAAAATTTATTCTAGCAAACTCAACTGAATTCAGCTCATTTTAAATAGAAAATTTGTTCTATTTTTAAAAATGTTCATCGGAATGGTTAGATACATTCCAAGACAGTATGTTACCTGCCTAATGACTCTGTACCTTCAAACTCATTGAAAACCAGGCAGTTTGAAATAAGCATGTGAATGTGCAGCTGCTGAACTGACATCTTCCCGTGGCCTATCTGGTTTTTCTTAAGCTGCAGGAAAGAATGGTCTGCAGTGACCCTCCAGCTGATTGAATGTAAAATAGAAGAGTATGAAATGTGTTTTGTGAAGCAGAACTTTATGTCACGTTAAAGCTAGACACATCTCCTCCACTGACACTAAGCTCGTCAATTGCGCACCTAAAATTTTATGGGAAAGGATACTGTTTGATGCAGTCCACCAGCGGTCCATAACAGCAGTCGTTCACAATGCACTGCAGACAGATAAGAGGAGGGGTCTGTGGTGCAGAAACTACTGCAGTTAAACAGTATCCTAAAAGCTGTATCTGAAAATTTTTTCCTTAATTTTTTTAAAAAGCTATCAAAAGGCTTTTCAGATTTAATCACAGAAAACAGAAAGTGCACGGTTTTTATGCACTATAAAAGCAAGCTATTAAAAAGTGAAATGTTCTTCTCGCAAACATCGCATTGCCATTTATGGCGCACCCTGACCTCAGTGATAGTTTATGATGACAGTAATTAAATGAGGTTTAAAATCCTTTACTCTGCTAGGCAGATAACAGCATCACCACTGAAAATAGACAGCTGTGATTAATACCTGATAGACCTGATTTGCTAGAACTCCATCTGGAATCTGAGAAGGGTCCCGTAGCATACTATTTATAACAGACTTGGAGGCTGCAGAAGAAAAGAGATGAACCGTTAGCAGACAGTCAACATACTTTTAATGCAACATGAGAAGGGACATACACCTATGTACATACAAATGATGACAATGGAAACACGACTGATAATAATCATTTCCTTTTTATAAATCTATGAAAAGCTTTTAATTAGACCATTTTGCCAAGTTTGTGAGCCACATTGCCAGATTTGAAGATGATCTAATTTTTTCAAGGTAAATTAACAAGTACAGAACTAGCATATGTCTATTATCAGATAAATTAGCTTTGAAAAGCCCACTTGGGGGGAAAAAACACAACAAAGACAATCAGAAAAGAAAATATTTACCTTTTGCTGGTAAGTATTTTATAGCCATGTGTATATGGAGGGCTTAGTGAAGGCAGGTCAGATTCAAAGACTTCAACGATATAAATAAAAATAACTTTCAGCCAAGAAACCATCTCTGAAGTCTAGACCTTTCAAAAATAATTCTCATCAACTGCTAAACAATGTATGTCCATTTCACAGAAATATATGTAAAATGACTGACAATTGAGAGAAACTTAAGAACATATACAGGTCCTGCACAAATAACACCGCTTTTTAATTACAAAATATTTTATTACAAAATCATAAGCAGGTAATTCTATAACATAACAATATCAGACTCAAGCATACACATATATTTTTTAGATTTTATTTATTTATTTTTAGAGAGAGGGGAAGGGAGGGAGAAAGAAAGGGAGAAGAAACATTAATGTGTGGTTGCCCCTCATGTGCCCCCCTCTGGGGACCTGGCCAGCAACCCAGGCATGTGCCCTGACTGGGAATCTAACCAGTGATGACCCTTTGGTTCACAGGCCAGCACTCAATCCACTGAGCCACACCAACCAGGGCACCACATCACATTTTAGGTGAAATGTTCAAATCACTGTCCATCTTGTGTGAGACATTCACATACCCTACCAACCACATTCAAGCAAGCCTTACTTCTGCTAGACCCTGTATATATTCATATATATACATTTATATATGAATTTTTGATCCAAAATATGTATCATTAAATCCAAGGTAAATTAAATTGACCTTATCCCAGGGAACTGTTACAGAAAAAGAGGCTACGGGAGGTTTCTCATGAGGGATGCTATATCAGGTCACATTCTTTGAAAACTGAGGCAGGAGATCCTGGCCTCGATGTTGACTGCAGGCACATGAAAACCAAGGCAGACAAAACTTCCTCTCCTCTGCAGTGGATGTATGCAAGTTTCTAGACCAGTGATTTTCAACTGGTGTGCCACAAGGATTTTTAAAACATGCAATATCTGACTATTTAATCAGGGGCACTGACCTCTTTTCCCTTAGGTTGTCAAATAAAAAAATGACAACATCCAACACAACAATAGCTATCCAGTGTGAATGAATCAAAATTATATGCTTTTTTGGTCAGATTGGCAATATTTTTCGGTGTGTCACAGAATTTTAGTAATCAGTTTATGTGTGCCATGAGATGACAAAGGTTGAAAATCGCTGCTGTGGACTAAAGCTATGTCAGGTGTTGCCTAGGAATCAATTCATTCAAGTCCTCCAATGGAATAATTCCCAGATATTTAGCAAAATAGCTTAAGGTCTGGTCCATACAAACACAATCAAAAATGAATATTGGATAATTAGTTAACAGAATAAACATAGACCACAGATTTACATCATTCAGGTTCTGAGATGATTTTTAACTTACTCCCCTTTTTAAAAATTGTTATGTTTTTTATCAAGTTCAGTACTATAAGAACACTGACAGATAAGATAAATGTTAGTAAATACTGTGAAAAGATATAAAGAAATTATATCTTTTTCACTTTAGTACAGAGTCCACAAAGAAATAATGAAGTACAATTATTTTAATTATTTCCTATTTTTAGTCACATAACTGCATACTTATTGTAACATTTGCATACTTACAGCCATTTGTAAATGCATTTGCACTGCAAGTAGAGAGGCCATATCTGGAATCCTAAATGAGCATCAGCACCTGAGAAAGCCCATTCAACCCTATGTATACAACCAGCTCTGTGACCTGGGCAACCCTATGGAACTTTTCAAATTCAGTGTCTTCATCTGTAGAAAGTGATAATATCATTTGAGTTTACTATGTTAAAGTTTTCTTGTGTGATTCTATACAGCAAATACCTTCAATAGCTATTTTGTTATTTATTTTGTTAAAGCTGCAGTAATATTGAGAACCAAATCAGGCTTAGATATTTACTTCATATAAACTTAAGTTGGACTCAATCATTTCTGAGGGAAATTACCATGGATGAATGGTACAAACACTGGGAATATGAAACAGCAAGTCGTCTTATTGTAAAAGAATAAATTACTGCAACAACAGTGTTCAATAGACAGCAATGTACTTGGTAAACTCACTTAGTATTCTGAACTTTATTGTAAGGCCTGGAGAATCAGAGGGACCAGGGAAGTGCTCATGCATTTCATCACCCCCTCTGAGGGTACCTGCTCTCTCTGGTTTGCCATACAGTCACCAGATAGTAATGGCAGACACATTTGTTTAGATTACCCATGATGCCCCTGATGTTTCAAGGAAACAAGAGCACCTTCTCCAGATGTACCTGTACCTGGTCATTGCTAAAATGTTATACTGCTAACTTTCATGCCCTTGTAAGTATAAAACTATTAATCTCTAAATTGCCAGACAGTATAGTAAAAAATGTTATCCTATGGAAAATTACAGACCTCATAACCAACAACATGCAAACTCATTGCTACAGTCATAAAACAAACACTCTTTTTTAAAAAAGAAGAGGAACAATACTCTAAGACATAAGAAACTTAGGTCATTTATTTTATGAGGGAAGAAAGGGAAATATTAAAAAAAAGAAACATGACATCATAATTTTCCTCACAATATAAACCTTAGAATAGTGTGCTTATCAAAGTTAAGAATCATAGCCAATAACCTTTTTAGAAAATAGTTTGAATATACTGAGTAGCACACTATACAAATCAAAGGAAACTTGAAAGAGGAAGTCAGTCATTTTAAATTGAATAGTAAAAACTATACATTGAGTCCACATTCATGCAAAAAGTATGCCTGCATCTCAGATGAAGCCAGAGAGTGCAAACTTACTTTTACACACATATTGTGAAGTTTCCAAACTGCCAAATGGATGAATAACAGCATCAAATAGATAAGGAAAGGCAACTGGACAATATCGGGAGGGCTGGAGATGACAGGCCTCAGGAAAGCCTGTTCCTTTCATGGAAGCTGCCCTAGGCCAGCTACTCCCTCTGTCCAATTCTCACCTGTATTGGACCATTCGTGGACAGAAGTCTTGTTCTCTCTAACCTCTGCCAGAGGCATTCATTCTGTAGATTTCAGAGTTTACCCACTAGTGCTTCAACTGCCAGGAGTTCAACTTTCTACCAAGCATGTACAAAGCAGGAAGCACGAGTCACTTGGAGCTAGATGCACAAGAATGGGAGAGAGCTGGTACCTGTTAAAGCTACAGAGGACAGGCAGCAAGCAACACCTGGACTAAGGTATAATGCCTAAGAAAAGATTATGATATTTTTACCGTGAAATATTTCTGACAAAAAGAAGTCAGAAGACTAATATAATAAACATCTGCTCACCCACCACTCTGATTTAATTTCTGGATCTGTAAATGAACTTTAAATATTCTAATATTAATTTGTATACACTTTTTAAATGTATCAGTCTTGCTAGAGGTTGGTTTATTATAATCTCCAAGAAAGCAAATTTTGGTTTATCGATTCCCACTAAATTAAATTACATTTAATCTACTTTTATGATCATTATTTCTTGCTTTCTACATTGAATTTGCAACATTATTCTTTTGCTAACTTACTATTTTTCTTAAATGAAATTTCAATCTTTTATTTTAACATAGCCTTTTTAAGGCTATATTTTTTCCTCTAAATTCTGCTTTAGTTACATGCCACAAGTTTTATTGTCATAAATATTTTACAGTTTCATGATATCATCATTTATCTACAAATTATTAGAAAACTTACTTTGACATTTTATATTTCTAATTTGATTACATCATGTTCAAATCATGTAATGTTTACATTAATTTGGGGGAATTTGACTTCCACTGTGCTTTAATATACAATCAATTTTCACAAATGTCTTATGTTTTAAAAAATACCGAAGCTCCTACTTTTGAGGTACAGAGTTCAGGTATGTCAAGTAGGTCAAGAATTTTAATTGTATTATTCAAATCTATATTCTTATTTTTTTCCAAATTAGATGTGAAGTAATCATCTATTACTATTGTGTGTATCTCCTTATAATTTTGCCAATGTTTGCTTTCTATGTTGGTTACATAAATTCATTGTTTTACATACACTTCTAGGAAATGATGCCTTTTGGCATTAAGTCATGACCTTTCCTATGTTTTCCATCTTTTTTATGTGTTCTATTTTCATTTTTCTAGATATAGTTTTTATTTATTCAATCAGCTTATATATTTTACTTTATATATTTTTTTATACTTTACAAATATCTATAGGTTTCATTTATAGTGTCTTCATTTTCTCATCTCAAGTCCATGGTATTCTATCTATCTATCTATCTATCTATCTATCTATCTATCATCTTCCTTATGATAGTGATTTCCTCACTCTCACTGGTCTGTAAATTCTTACTGGGAGCTAATTTTCAGCAAGAATTGTTTGACCTGCACTTTAGAAATAACTATGACACAATAGTTACATGTTTACTTTTGCAGGACCAGTTTTATTGTTAATTTCTTGGCTTGGGCTTCCTGCAGTAAACATGAGTGTAAATTTGGACCAAAACCCACAAATGTGCTCACCTATTTCTAATTTCTCTCTCCTCTCCTAATACAACACAACTCAAGATCACATATAGCAAACAAGCTCCCTTGCCATTTTTCCAGGCAAGTGGAGTTTTCCCAGTCCTATTTCTATGGTTTGGGCTACATATGGAGGCTCAACTCCAACTCCTAGCTGTACAACTTTCCCTCTGGGGAGGTCAAAACCATGGTCCCAGACCCTCATGGCTATACCTAAAGCTAACAGTTCCTACATGCTTACACAGTATGAGCCCCTGTATATCACTCTGAATATAACACATTTCCTCTCCATTCCTTCCATTTAAAAATTAAAATTCTTCTGTTTTAACTTGGGTATTTTAAAATATTTTTATTTTTGTTGTTTATTTTGTCTATCATTTCTATGTGTTATAAAAAATATGAACCACTAACAAAATATCATTTTTGCTATGTTGCTAAAATTACTGTAAACCCTTTGGAAGAAATTGAAGGGAAAGCTTGCTTCTTTTTATGTTTGCTAATTGTTAATTTTTTGAACTTAAAGTTATATAAATATACAAAGAAAAGTTCTTTCCAAGAAGTTGGATCCCCAAACAACAGAGAGAGGAGCAGATGGGTCCAGACAGGGCAGGGAGTGGAATAACCTAAATCACCTTTAAAGACCACTCACTGCATGGCGGCTGGCTGGGTTGGGCAGGGGGAGAATGGTCACTTGTGCCTAGAAAATAAATTGTTACCCTGACTTCTCCAAAGACTGTTGTCATGTCATAGGTCTAAGCTCATCATCAAGCTTGGGAAACAAGATTGTTTCTGTGGGTTTCAGAATCAGTTACATTGGATTCTCGAATGTAATTCCATACTGTTTGGGGGGAAGGGGTTTCAAACAATGATTTTGTCACATGCTTATTATCTAGGAATTAGGGCTGAGCTCCTTGTGTGGCCTGAACTGGAGTGGATTATCTGTGTGGTAGAGGATTCATTTTCATGATGATTCACTCCTATGTCTGGCAAAGCTGTGCTTGCTGCAACCTCAGCTGGAACTGTGGATGAGGGGCCTTGGTTCTCTTGTGAGCCTGTCTAAGGTTGGCTTGTGGGCTTAAGGTTGGCTTCAACTTTTCCTGGAAATGATGGGTGGGTCCCAAGAGCTGCATCCCAAGAGAACCAGAAGAAGTATATAACTTCTTATGACCTAGCCTCAGATGTAATATGACAAGACCGTAATTTTTATTTATACCTTTTCAAAAGAGAAAAAGACAGGAAGATATACACAGCCTAAAAGGAAAGGGATGGAAAACCATATTTCATGCAAATATAAAGGGAAAAAATGCTGGGGCAGAAATAGTTATATCTGACAAAACAGACTTTAAAGCAAAGGATGAAGTAAGAGACCAACAGGGATACTACATAATGCTGAAAGGATCAATCCAACAAGAGGGTATAACCCTGGTAAACATTTATGCACCCAACAAAGAAGCACCTAAATATGTAAAACAAATTTTGGTGAACATGAAGAGAGACATTGACAGTAATGCAGTCATAGTAGAGGATTTTAATACCCCATTGACATCAATGCATAGATCTTCCAGACAGAAAATCAATAAGAAAACAGTGGCCTTAAGTGATACACTAGATCAGACTAACTTAATTTCACCCCAATGTAGCAGAATATACATTCTTTTCAAGTGTACATGGAACATTTTCTAGGTTACAGCAAACATTACACAAAACAAGTCTCAATAAATTTAAGAAGATTAAAATCATATTATGCATCTTCTCTGACCATAAAGGTAAAAAACTAGAAACCTACAACAGGAAAAAAAATGAAAAATACACAAAGACATGAAGGCTAAATAACATGGTATTAAACAGTGAATGAGTTAACAGTGAGATGAAGGAAGACATAAAAAGATAACTTGCCCTGGCTGGTGTGGCTCTGTTGGTTGGAATGTTGTCCCATAGACTGAAAGGTTGAGGGTTCAGTTCCTGGTCAGAGGACATACCCAGACTGCCAGTTTGACCCCTAGTCAGGATGCATGCAAGAATGCAACCGATTGATGTTTTTCTCTCACATCAATGTTTCTCCCTCTCTCTTTCTGTCTTTTCCTCCCTCCCTCTTCTCTCTGAAGGCAATGAAAAAATGTCCTTGGGTGAGGATTAAAAATAATAATAATAAAATTAATTAAATAATAAATAAAATGTAATAATAAAATAAATTTAAAAATAAAAAGTTACATTGAGACAAATAAAAATGAGAACTATCTAAAATCTATGGGACACAACAAAAGTAATCCTGAGGGAAATTCATAGCATTACAGGCCTATCTCAAGAAATAAGAAAAATCTAAAAAAAAAATTACATTTAAAGGAACTAGAAAAAGAACAAATAAAGCCCAAAGTGAGTGGAAGAAAGAACGCCATAAAAACCAGAGTATAAATAAACAAAATAAACAAAATAGAGTAGAAATATACAAAATATCAGTGAAAATGAGCTGGTTCTTTGAAAAGATAAACAAGATAGACAAACCTTTAACCAGACTCATGAAGAACAAACAAAAAAAAAAAAGAGAGGGAGAGAGAGAGAACCCAAATAACTAAAATTAGAAATAAGAGACATAACAACTGATATCAAAGAAATATATAGGACTATAAGAAAATATTACAAATGGTATATGCAAACAAGTTAAAAAATCTGGATGAAATGGATAAACTCCTAGAAATATACTGTCTTCCAAAACTGAGTGAGGAAGAATCAGACAATCTTAATAGGCAGATTACAATGAGTAAAACTGAAACAGTAATCAAAAACTCCCCAAAAAACAAAAGTCCTAGACCAGATGGCTTCGCAGGTGAATTTTACCAAACATTCAAAGAAGAAATAATACCTATCCTTCTCAAACTATTTCAAAAAATCCAAGAGGAGGGAAGACTCCCAAGCTCATTTTACCACACCAACATTGTCCTGATTCCAAAACCAGATAAAGATACTACAAAGAAAGAAAATTATAGGCCAATATCTCTGATGATCATAGATGCTAAAATTGTCAACAAAATATTAACAAGCCAAATACAGCAATACATCAAAAATATACACCATGATCAAGTGAGATTTACTCTGAGAATGCAAGGTTGGTACAATATCTGTAAATCAATTAATGTGATACACCACATAAACCAAATGAAGGACAAAAACCATATGATCATACCAACAGTTGCAGAAAAAGCATGTGATAAAATCCAGCACCCATTCATGATAAAAACTCTCAGCAAAGTGGGGATAGAAGGAACATACCTCAATGGAATAAAATTCTAGAATCTGTCATTCCAGATATGACAGATTCACAGCCAATATCACAGTCAATGGGAAAACTACAAGCATTTCTCTTAAGATCCAAGAAAAGGATGTTCATTTTTACCACTCTTATTCAACATAGTATTGGAAGTCCTAGCCACAGTAATCAGAAGAAGAAATAAAAGGCATCAAAATTAGAAAAGAAGTAAAACTATTATTATTTGCACATGACATGATACTGTACATAGAAGACCCTGAAGACTCCACCAAAAACCACTAGAATTGATAAATGAATTCAGTAAAGTAGAAGAATACAAAATAAATATCCGGAAATCAATTGCATTTTTATATACAATAATTTGAACTATCAGAAAAGGAAGCTAAGAAAAAATCCGATTTACAATTGCATCAAAAAACTTCCTAGGAATAAATTTAACCATGGATGTAAAAAACCTGTACTCAGAAAATTATAAAACACTGAAGAAAGAAATTGAAGACACAAATAAGTGGAAGCACACTCCATGTTCATGGAAGGAAGAATTAACATCATTAAAACATCCACACTAATCCAAAGCAATCTATAGATTCATTGCAATTCCTATCAAGATCAATGACATATTTCACAGAACTAGAACAAATATTCCCCAAAGTTATATGGAACCACAAAATATAATAGATAGCCACAATAATCTTGAGAAAAAAGAAAAAAGTTGGAGGAATCACACTACCTAATATCATATTATACTGCAAGGTCATAGTAACCACAACAGCCTGGTAGTTGTATAAGAACAGGCATATACATTAATAGAACAGAATAGAGAGTCCAGAAATAAACCCATGCCTTTATGGATTTATAATATTAATATATTTTCTTTGTCAAGTAATATTAACAAATAATATTATCAAATAATATTATTGACAAACAATATTGTCAGAATAATATTTGACAAAGAAAGCAAGAACACACAATAGGGTAAAAACAGTCTATTAAACAAATGTGGTTGTGAAAATTGGACAGATATGTGCAAAAAAGTGAAACTAGACTACCTCCTTACATCATGCACAAGAATAAAATGAAAATGGATTAAAGACTAAAATGTTAGACTCACATCCATAAAAATTCTGGATGGAAACATAGGTAGTAAAAGCTCAGAGAGTTCTTGCAGCAATACTTTTTCTGACACATTTCTTCAGGCAAGAGAAACAAAAGAAAAATACACAATTGGGACCACATCAAACTAAAAAGGTTCTGCCAGGCAATGGAAGCCACCAACAAAATGAAAAGAGAACCCACTGAATGGGAAAACATATTCACAAATGATACATCTTACAGAGGGTTAATACCCAAAATCTATAAAGAACTTAAAAAACTCAACACTAAGAAAACAATCCAATTTAAAAATGGGCAAAGGACATGTATAAACACTTTTCCAAAGATGACATAAGGATGTACAATAGATATGAAAAGATGCTCAACATCACTAAACATCAGAAAAATGAAAATTAAAACTACAGTGAGATATAACCTCACAGCTGTCAGAATGGCTACTATCAATAAGTCAACAAATGTGTTAGTGAGGATGTGGAGAAAAGGGAACCATTGTGTACTGCTGGTGGGAATGTCAATTTGTGCAATCACTATGGAAAGCAGCATGGAGTATTACCAAAAATTTAAAATCGAACAGTCTTATGATCCAGCAATTCCACTCCTGGGAATATATACAATGAAACCCAAAACACTAATTTGAAAGAATACATGCCCTACTATGTTCATTACAGCATTATTGACAATAGCCAATATTTGGAAGCAGGCCATCAAGTAGATAAGTGGATAAAAGCTATGATACAGATACAATAAAATACTATGGCTGTAAAAAAGAAGGAACTCATGTTTTGCAACAGCATGGATGGGCCTGGAGAGTATTATGTTAAGTGAAATAAGCCAGTCTGAGAAAGACAAGTACCATATGATTTCACTTATATGTGGAATCTAATGAACAAAATAAACTACCACACAAAATAGAAACAGACTCATAGATTCAGAAAACAGACTGAGAGCTGTCAGAGGGGAGTGGTTGGGAAGTTACGTGAAAAAAGTAAAGGGATTAAGCAAAAACAACAACAACAAAACAACTCTTAGACACGGATAACAATATGCTGATTACCAGGGGTGGGGAGAAGTAGAAGAGGGTAAAAGGGAGATAAATGATGATGGAGAGTCTTGTTTTGGGGCAGTGGACACACAATACAATATACAGATGATATATTATAGGACTGTACACCTGAACATATATAATTCCATCAACAAATGTTACCACAATAAGTTTTTTAACCCCCCCAAATAGATTAAAAAATACTTTCTAGAAGGTAGATGAACTCAGAAAGTTATGCAATATCATGCTTTGAAATAGAAGATCAACGTGGAATAGCGGTATGGAGCGCAGCCTAGAATCACTCAGACTTGATTTGAGGACTAACTAGCTCTTCCATCTACTGCCTATGTTGATCCTACAAGTTGATTAATGTCTGTGGCCCTCAGTTCCCTCATTTGTAAAAGAGCATTAACATTGGCACTTTGCAGGGTGGCTGTGAATATGAAATAAAATAGCACAGGAAATGCACTTAACATGCCATTTCAGACTTGGGCTGTTGCTTTGGCTGGTGTTAGATCATGGTGTGGCCTGATTTCTGCCTCCCAACACTGCATTATCAATACGTAGATCATTTATTAATTTCCATTGTCAAGAGCATTAAAAAAGAAAAGACTTTGCAAAATGTATATGTAGTCAGGGGCCTGTCCTTATCAAGTATATATTTCAACAGCCTTGGAGAGACAGCCAGAAGTGTATCTGTTTAACAGGCAAAATTTGGTAATGCCAGATTATCCCTTCTTATACCCCTCCCCTACCCCACTATTTTGTGGCACCCAGTACACAATCCATAATCAAAACTGTTCTCTGGAAAAAGCCTGGTAGAGTCCTTTATACATTTCTGTGTATTAGCTTAAGTGTTACCACACCACAGGGCTGGGGGGATTGTATTTATGTCTTATCTATAATAAGACCTCTCAGGATTTTCTCCCCCTAGATAAGGGCATTTCAAGAATCAGCAATCAAACAAGTGAAGACCTTCGCCCACATCACTGGCATCATGCCCATGTTTATAACTCTTCCTTTCCTTAATGTAAGATCAGATACAGGGTCAGCTACTGCTGAAAGAAACTGAGCAAATAAGCAGGTGAACCACATGCACTCTTAAGGTGCTTAGAAGTCCTGCCCACTGCAGAGTGCTTTTGACTAGGTTATACCTGATCTAAAACAAGGACAAAACCAAATATATTTGGGACCACTGACTCAAGGTCACAAACAGGTTTAAGCATGATGGGTGAACCAGCATGGGGCTGACTGTATATTCGGTGGCAGAAGTCAGGAGAGAAGTAAGGATGAAGTGAGGAGGGACAATACAGGGATAAAGACAAGATGGGCCAAGTTGAAGGAAAATTCATGTGCAGACAGATGGAGAGTGTTAGAACCTACTTCTCCCTCCACTGAAGAAAAAACAATCCCTGCAGTTAAACAGCTGGATGGGGAAGGCAGTTGCTGTTGGCAGCTCTCCCAAAATACACCCGGAAGTTGGCCTCCTCATGTGGCTGCTCCAGGGGCTGAGCTCCAGGACAGCAAAGCCTAAAAATATCATCTAAAATTTAATCTTTTCTTCAAATGCTGGTTTAAGGCCTTTGGAGATCAAGGTCATGGACACCCCAAGTCAGCTCTCCACAGGAGTTGGCCTGTTAGAATCTTCTCTGGACAATTTCGATACTGCCAGAGGCCAACAAGAGCACAGCTGGAACTATTCCTCCAGAATTCCAGGCAGCCGACTCGCTCTCCCATTGCATAGGAGTGATCTCTAAAGCAGTTTGATCCCATTTGACTACATGAGTAAGAAACATCTTTTAACATAAGGAATCCTACAGGAACATATTATGTAAATTTTGCTCTCTGGCACATAATCGTGTAAGAAATATCTTGAACTATAGTCATCAGATTAAAAAGTATTATGTAAAGACAAGAGGACATCTCCAAAGCATGAGTATCCACACTGATCAGATTCTTTTTTTTTTTTTCCTTTCTATTGAATGTATTGGGGAGGATCTGGTCAACAAAGCTATACAGGTTCCAGGTGCACAACTCCACAACACACCACCTGTGCACTGTCCCATGTGTTCAGCGCTCCAAGTCAAGTCTCCATCTCACACAATTTGATCAGAGTTTTGACTCAGGCAACTTACAGCTTGATAGTCACTATACACCATCAACCCTTATTCAACAAACATATATTTGACACATATTTATTAAGCACCTGATTAATGCCAGAAACATACTTAATTCCACTTCTCCCACCCACCCACCCTCAACTCCATCCTCCAGATCTAAAACATTCCTTTGGCCCAGGCCAAAACTTTAAAACCCAGTTCAATTCTTACCTCCTCCAGTAAATTTTCCCTTATTTTCCCAATAATTTGACACTTGGTTAAATATTACTTTATCATCTGTTGACAGGAGACTGATCACAATGTTAAGACTTGAAACCATGACACATGAAAAAAAATTTGAAAACAGGAATATTTAGCACAGTACAGAAAAAAAGATGTTGCATCTCCTCAACATTATCTTTTAGCAATTGGGGCTTTTCTATGGAGGGTAAGACCCATCCTGTCACCCAAGGAGATAAGAAATAATTCCTACAAGTCTATTTCTAGTTCTGAGGCTGTAAGTTTTCAGATTTCAACTCTGGCTTTTTGTGACCCTATATTTGTTCTGTATCAGTGCTTTTTAAATTTTTTTTTTTTGTCCATTATGGCCCACCAAAGGAGACTTCTTAAACACTTTTTCTTCATTGCCCACCCCCTAAAATTTTAATACCCAGGTACACTGTATATCTATTTATGAGATGTCACCCCCTTGGAGAATGCATGGTTCTCATGGAGAACTAAGGAACCATCTGCGTCAGGATATTTGGTAAGTTGTTTAAAAGAAGAAATATTTCTGTTACCACCTCAAAGTTGTTCTGCACATAATAACTACTCAATAAATTGTTGAATGAATTATTAATGAACTACTCAAATCCAAGGCTTGCCTACATTCCCTACTATTATAGCAATTTTTAAATATTTTATTTATTTATTTTTGGAGAGGGGAAGGGAGGGAGAAAAAGGGAGAGAAGCATCAATGTGTAGCTGTCTCTTATACAGCCACTACTGGGGACCTGGCCCAAAACCCAGGTATGTGCCCTGACTGGGAATTGAAGAGGCAACACTTTGGTTCACAGGTTCAATCCACTGAGCCATACCAGCCAGGACTATTATAGCAATTTTTAAGTAGTCAAATTGATTTGACTTAATTTGAGCTTTTCTCATTATGAATGAAATTAGTTTTTCTTTATTGTTTTCAGAAAATTTAAAGGTCCATGTCTCCTGAGGAAGAGTGTGCATAACCCTGGCACAGGCATGTGAGGTGACTGTAGTAGCGTGCAAAACAATTTCTTCTTTAACAACTACATATTATTTTAACAGTACTTTCTATTCGTGACAAAAAAATTGTAGTTTATCATTTAAGGTAGAATCATAAATTCCCTTTAGAATATAATTAAGTAATGACATTTTAAAAACTATCAAGTAAATATTATACATTTATTATTAGTACATGTGATACTATGAGAGTATAGCAAAAACTGTAAGTGTACCCAAGTTTCTAAAATTTCAGAAATACTAGTTTAATAGTTATATAAAGTCAGTTTAACATTCAGAAAGGTAGGGTTTCTCAGCCTATCCTAAAACAAGATTCCACTTCTAAAAAGGAAAAGCAGCTAACATTTATTGAATGCTTAACACGTGTCAAGCACCATTCTAAACTCTTCACATGTGTCAACTCACTGAATTCTCAGAATGTACCTATAAGGTGGCTATCCCCATCTTAGAAATAACAAAATGAGTCATGAGGAATTCACATAATTTGCCAAAAGTCCCATTCCCACCTAGTGGTAGAGCCCAGATATGAACTTAGCCAGTTGGACTCATAATTACGGGACTATTCTTCACTAGTACTATCTCCACAGTATTCAAAGGTGATCTGAAATGTTTTATATTAATGTATCATACTTATAAGAATTGAACTCAAGTTTTCCACTGGTATTCCCTCCTCTCTCCTAGATTTCCCTCCAGTTCAAATATTAGCAATTAAAGTTTCCAGACACTTTAGTGCTCCCTGTAGAACAAACAGAGGGCCACATAATGATGCTGAACTCTCTCGTCTGAGCTCGCTGGGGCTCAGCATGTCACGTGA